>NC_141876.1:431411139-431562654 GCF_056163025.1 Triticum urartu | reverse complement strand
TTTGGACCTCCTGTCGCACGTCTGCGCCGCCTTTCCTTGATGAAGGGGCTCCTTAAAGGGAGTAACTTTTGGATGAATGTACATACCGGAACTCCGATAGAGTCGGTAAGATGACCAACCTACGAGTAACCTGTGATAAAGGATAATGAAAAAAGAAAAAGTGGCCAGAAAAGAAAAGAAAAGAAGGGGGTTATGGAAGTACTTGTAGGCCCGTCCGTATTGTGCCTCCGCCGATGCCCATGGTATTTTAAGTGCATAGTTATGTATGCGCGGTATAGATTTCGCGGGTGTATGATGCGGACGGCGGAGGCCGAACTGCTAGTCCAACTTCATAATTGGTCGGTCCTGCTGAATGGAGACCGGCGGCTTAATGGCCGACAAGGTATGCGGTTTAATAAGACCGACTTGTACTCCGGCTGGTGGGAACGTAGTATGACCCTCAATCTGGAGGGAGTACGTCTCATGCTCCTCTATAGGGGCGTGTGTCATGTATACCATGTTCACCATTTTTACCTCAGGGGAAATTGCTTCTGACCCCCGGTATTTGGTTGGTGAATCTCTTCGTCATCGCTATCACTGGGCGGCCTTTTCCCCTTGTGTTCGGCGTTGAGCTTACCTGCCTGCTTGAAGACCCAACAACTTCTGTTGGTGTGATTAGCTGGTTTATCGGGGTTGCCATGAATCTGGCAGGGCCGATCCAATATCTTGTCTAAATTGGATCGTTCGTCTCTGTTTTCCTTGAATGGTTTTTTCCGTTGACCGGGTTTGGGGCCGCTGAATCCGGCATTGACCGCTTTATCGCGCGTTCTTTCATTATCATTGTGACATTTATGTTTGCTGCGTCAAGGTTTGCCGTTGCCGTTTCGGACTTCGGAAGTGCCCAGATCGTTGGCGCTGTTGCTTCTATGAGCGAGCCAGTTGTCTTCTCCCATGCAAAAGCGGGTCATCAGAGCGGTAAGGGCTGACATGGATTTTGGTTTTTCTTAACCGATGTGGCAGGCGAGCCACTCGTCCCGCACGCTGTGTTTGAAGGCTGCTAGGGCTTCCACGTCTGGACAGTCGATGATTTGGTTCTTTTTAACTAAGAACCTAGTCCAGAGCTTCCTAGCTGATTCTCCGGGCTGTTGAACTATATGGCTTAAGTCATCGGTGTCTGGTGGCCGGACATATGTGCCTTGGAAGTTGTCACGGAAGGCGTCTTCCAAATCCTCCCAGCTGCCAATAGAATTTTCGGGCAGACTGTTTAACCAGTGCCGAGCTAGACCTTTGAGTTTTAACAGGAGGGATTTGATGGCATGAAGGTCATCGCCGCAGGCCATGTGGATATGGAGAAGGAAATCCTCAATCCATACCACGGGATCAGTTGTTCCATCATATAATTTGATATTTACGGGTTTAAACCCTTCTGGGAATTCGTGCTCCATTACTTCGTCTGTGAAGCAAAGAGGGTGTGCGGTGCCTCTATGTTGGGCCACATTGCGACGTAGCTCCAATGGAGTCAGTCTATGGTTTTCGGCCCGGGAGTGACTAGGCTTGTCACGTCCGAATAGATAGCCGTCGTCACGTGTCGGGGCACGTCCTCGCGATCCGTAGATCGATCTGGTATGTCCAGTTCTGTTGTCCAGGTCTTGCCGAAGGTCATATGTATGACCTCGACCTGTTTTGCTTCTACCTTTATGATGAGGCAGGGCGGGCCGGTGTTCGGCTTGAGTTGCCGCTTTATCCCGACCACGTGGTGGTCATTCAGCCGCATTGCGTGATGATGGTATGTGCTCCGGCGCCTCGTCATCGATCTGAGGTAGTAATTTGCGCTCCGGGTAGCTTTTGGCTAGGCGCTTGAGGCCGTGTTCGTCGGCTGCTAGGACATCAGTCCATCTGTCGTTGAGCAGATCTTGGTCAGCTTGAAGCTGCTGCTGCTTCTTTTTCAGGCTTCTTGCAGTGGCTATTAGTCGGCGTTTAAAGCGCTCCTGCTCCTGAGGTTCCTCAGGCACGATGAAATCCTCGCTGTCGAGGCTTGCCTCATCCTCGGAGAGCGGAAGATAATTACTGTCCTCCGAGTCTTCGTGGGTGGCCTGTCCATCAGGGCTAACTTGCCCCTCTTCCCGTTCGTTTTGTACGACAGTTGCATCAACGGGGTCTTTGTTGTCTTCGGCACCTTCCGGAGTGTCATTTTCCCCTGTTCCAGTATCGCCGTCTATTCCATGACGCGACTTAGAGCGGCACCGCTGACGCCGGCATTTTGGTTGTATCACAGGAGGTTCGTCCTCAACCGGATCTTCTTTGTCATCGTCGTTAGTTCTTTTAGGTGTATCCACCATGTACACGTTGTAGGAAGAAGTGGCCGTCTAGAGTCCGGTAAACAGCGGGCCTTGGCCCGGCTCCTCATCGGCATCATCATCCATACCATCAATGTCTTCGGAGCCGTAATCGGGCGTGTCGGTTAAGTCTTCGATAGTGTGTATGAAGTGGGCGGTGGGTGGGAAGCAAAATTCTCCGTTGTCAGCCTCCAGTTCGAACCAGATACAGTCCGACTGTAAGCCCCCCTGCTAAGGATAGTGCTCTTAACGAGTTTAACACGTCGCCCAAGGGCGAGTGTCGGAAGATGTCCGCGGAGCTGAATTCGACGATCAATGACCGATCAAGCTTGACGTACGCGGACGCATAAGGTTCGGAACCTGTAGCCGGAGACGAGTCCGTAGTCCCCGTGAAATAGATGTCACTTGAAGTTAAGTCTGTGTGCGGCTCCAAAGTTACTGAGTCTGCGGCTTCCGCGGCGGGGTTGAGCTTCCCGTCTTCGGATGGCGTGATCTGCTCCGGATCTATGGCCAGAGCAGCTACATGTACTATCTCCTGTGTATGGACCGATGACAGATTTACATCATGTTCATCGTGGTGGCAGGGAGCGGCTGCCGTGGTCTCGAATCCGTCGAAGATTAAGTGTCCACGGATATCCATGACGTAGTTCAAGCTTCCAAATCTGACATGATGGCCAGGGACGTAGCTTTCGATCTGCTCCAGATGGCCAAGTGAGTTAGCCCACAGTGTGAAGCCGCCGAACACGGAGATCTGTCCGGGGAGGAAGACTTCCCCTTGGACAGTGTCATTGTAAATGATTGAAGGAGCCATCAAACCTTTTGACGATGTCACAGTGGAACTCTCAATGAAAGCACCAATGTCGATCTCAAAACCGGCGGATCTCGGGTAGGGGGTCCTGAACTGTGCCTCTAGGATCGATGGTAACAGGAGACGGGGGACACAATGTTTACCCAGGTTTGGGCCCTCTCTATGGAGGTAATACCCTACTTCCTGCTTGATTGATCTCGATGAATATGAGTATTACAAGAGTTGATCTACCACGAGATCGTAATGGCTAAACCCTAAAAGTCTAGCCTGACTATGATTATCAGGATTCCCCTCTACGGACCAGGCCCTTCGGTTTATATAAACACCGGGGGAATCTATGGTTACATAGGGTCGGTTACAGAGAAAGGAATCTTCATATCTAGTCGCCAAGCTTGCCCTCCATGCCAAGGAGAGTCCCATCCGAACACGGGTATATTCTTCGGCTTTGTATCTTCACGGCCCATCAGTCCGTCCCATATCCAATAGGCCAAACGCCCGAGGACCCCTTAGTCCAGGACTCCCTCATCGGCCCCTTCTTCTGCTCTGGCAGCTAGGGTGGCCGCACCTGCTGTGGTGCTCGCAACTCCCTCTAGCCAGAGGGCCGGGTCGGTCGGGGAGTAAGGGCAGGCGGCCCACACACTCCCCTCCCCCTGCGTGCCTGCGTCCCAGGGAGACGGCTCGAGGCTGACGTCGACGGGGCCACGGAGCTCCTCACTGCTGCTAGCTGTAGCACATGCCGCTTCTTCGAGTGGTGCAGCCCCGCAGTGTGTTGGGGATGAGGCTGGACGCCTTACCTCGAGCGGGGCGACTTGGGAGGAGGTCGTCGCTTATGGAGGGATTCCGGATCCAGTATCTGAGGGGCGGAGGATGAGCTGCCGCCTCCAGGATCATCCGGAGGTTGATGACATGCAGCAGCGGTGCGCCATGAGGGCGGCCAAGCTTTGTGACATTGAGGTCACTACTGGTATGTCGGTCAACACTCTAATTCCATTTTGCATTTTTCTAATAATGAGATTATTAATAATGCAAATCAATTAGGAGTTTCACTAGGTAGTAATGATAGTGAAATCTCTAACTCCGTAAATGATATCCTGGATTTGGAAGCGGAACATGCTTTAGAAATGATTCAAAACTTAGCAGCGGTCAAACCCATGAATGATTCTGACGTAGATGTGTTGGGAGTCAGGGTGCTCGATAATTTTTGTGCGGATCTTGCACCATCCCTTCCTGAGACAGAGGAAGAGGATGATACTTTCGAAGCTGAGGTAGTTAGGTCCATGGAGCCCGGTTGTGAGGACTGGGTGGAGGATCAAAACAAACCTAAACGCAAGTGGAAGCAGAAGATTTACCCTGCTTCGGCGGTGCGTAGAAGTGCTAGGATCCGTACTACTAAAAAAATTCATGACGAAATATGAGAGGAACCTTTTGGAATAGGAGAGGTCTGAAAGACTTGGCTAAAAGAAGGTTTCTTGCAGATGCTTCTATCGAGCATAGGTTGGATTTTATTGCTCTCTCAGAAACTGGTAGAGATAATTTTTCTCCCCAATTTCTCAGTACTTTATCATGAGGTGTCGATTTTGATTAGCACTGCCTTCATCCAAGAGGAAGATCGGGTGGGATCTTACTTAGAGTTAGATGCGAATCGCTGGAAGTCCGAAGCGTAGTGATGGGAGATTTCATAGTTAAGTTTTGGGTTAGGTCGAAGGCCGATGGGTTTAATTAGGCACTGGTGGCAGTATATGGTGCCGCGCATCCCGAACTCAAACCAGATTTTTTTGGCAGATCTTGTTTGAATTTGCGGTTCCGAGCAGCTTCCAATCTTGATTGGGGGTGATTTCAACGTTATTAAAAGGAGAGAGGAAAAGAACAATGATAATTTCAACGGCAGGTGGTCGTTCATGTTTAATACCATTATTGAAAGCTTGGATCTGAGAGAGATAGAGCTTTCGGGTAGAAAATTTGCCTGGGCTAATACCTTGCCAAAGCCGACGTTTGAGAAGCTGGATCGAGTCCTTGCGAGCGTCGAATGGGAACAGAAATTTCCCTTGGTAACGGTCCAGGCGCTATCGCGCGGAATATCTGACCACACACCTTTACTGGACTCTGGTGAGGCAACCCACATGGGGAACAAAAATTCCTTTTCCTTCGAATTGGCATGGTTTGAAAGAGAAGGCTTCTTGGATCTGATAGCCAGGGAATGGGCTAAGGATGCAGGAGGTAGGACTTCAGTTGAGCGTTGGTAGAATAAGATAAGGCACTCAAGAAGTTTCTTGCATGGGTGGGCTAAGCATCTTAGTGGGATTTATAAGGTTGAAAAGGAAAGGCTCCTTACACTTATTCAGTCCCTAGATTTAAAAGCCGAGTCCACAATTCTATAGACCATGGAGCTTCATGCTAAACTTGATGCGGAGATGAGATTGAAAGAACTTCTCCGTGAAGAAGAATTGAAGTGGGCACTGCGAGCTAAGGTTCGCAAAGTTGTCCAGGGGGATGCGAACACTCAATTCTTTCACATGATCACCAATTACAAGCACAAAAAGAAAAGAATCTTTCAGCTTGAGCAAGATGAAGGAACGATTTTAGGACATGAAAACCTAAAATTATACATAACCGAATACAACAAGTAGTTGTTTGGGCCTCCGGAGGATAATTGTGTATCCCTGGATGAGTCTAGGATTGAGGATGTTCCTCAACTTGCTGCAGATGAGAATGATATTTTGACTGCCCCATTTTCGAAGAAAGAGGTATTTGAAGCCATTTCACAGATGAAAAATAATAAGGCTCGAGGGCCGGATGGATTTCCGGCAGAGTTTTATAAAAAGTGCTGGCATATTATTAAGGGGGATTTGATACCGATGTTCCATGATTTATTCTCCGGATAGCTTAAGTTATTTCACCTGAATTTTGGAACGATAACTCTGCTTCCTAAGAAAACAGAGGCTGTGAGAATTGAGCAGTTCAGACCGATCTGTCTTCTTAACGTTAGTTTCAAAATTTTCACCAAGGTAGGGACTAATAGGCTCACGCAGATTGCTCATTCTGTGGTGCAACATTCCCAAACTGCTTTCATGCCGGACAGAAGCATCCTAGAAGGGGTTGTGGTCCTTCATGAAACGCTGCATGAAATTCACACAAAAAAACTAGATGGAGTTGTTTTCAAGGTGGATTTCGAGAAAGCGTATGATAAAGTCAAATGGCCTTTTCTTCAACAGGCCTTGCGTATGAAAGGTTTTGATGAAGCCTGGCGACGCCAGGTAGAATCTTTCACGTAAAAAGGGAGTGTTGGAATTAAAGTGAATGATGACATAGGTCATTATTTCCAGACACATAAGGGCCTGAGACAAGGTGATCCGATGTCTCCTATTTTGTTCAACATTGTAGTCGATATGTAGGAAATTCTAATAGGAAGGGCTAAGGAGGCTGGTCAGGTAGGTGGCTTGGTGCCTCATCTAGTTGATGGAGGTGTGTCTGTTCTATAGTACGTCGTTGATACTATCATCTTTATGGCGCATGACTTGGCAAAAGCAGAAACATGAAGCTGGTGTTATGCTTATTTGAACAATTGACCGGTTTAAAGATTAACTTTCATAAAAGCGAATTATTCTGTTTTGGAAGAGCCAATGAGGAACAAGAGGCTTATAGGCCATTGTTTGGGTGCGAATTGGGGGCTTTACCTTTTACGTATTTGGGTATACCAATTCACCATCGTAAGCTGACAAACAAAGAATGGAAGTGCATTGAGGATCGATTTGAGAAGAAACTGATCTGCTGGAAGGGCAAGCTCATGTCATACGGAGGATGATTAATTTTTATTAATTCGGTTCTCACGAGTATGCCTATGTTTCTCTTGTCTTTTTTAGAGTTTCCAGTTGGAGTTAGGAAAAGGCTGGACTTCTATCGATCCCGATTCTTCTGGCAGAGTGATGAACTAAAAAGAAAATACAGACTCTCCAAATGGGATATATTTGTAGACCAAAAGACCAAGGGGGTCTTGGCATTGAAAATCTTGACGTCAAGAACATATGTCTTCTCAGCAAGTGGCTGTCTAAGTTATCCGTAGTAAGTATCTTCACTCCAAAACTTTGTCCCAGGTGACAGCGAGGCTGACGGACTTGCCTTTTTGGAAAGGGCTGATGAGAGTCAAATCAGTTTTTTTCAATAGGACAAAGTTTATAATCGGAAATGGCACCAACACGCGATTCTGGGAGGATACTTGTCTAGGGGAAACACCCCTCGCGCTTCAATACCCGTCTCTTTATAGTATTGTTCGACGACGAGACGCTTACGTTGCAACAGTACTTCAGTCCACCCCCCTCAATATTCAATTCAGGAGGACGCTTGCTGGAAATCATTGGGAAGCTTGGCTCCATTTAGTGAGTAGACTGATGGAGGTTCAGCTGTCTCAACAGCCCAATCAGTTGCACTAGAAGCTTACTAGGACTGGAGAGTTTACAATTAAATCCATGTATGTTGATGTTATCAATTCTAACTCCATTCCTAGTTCCAAATGTGTTTGGAAAGTCAAAGTTCCTTTGAAAATTAAAGTGTTTATGTGGTTTTTACATAAACAAGTCATTTTAACTAAGGACAATCTGGCAAAGTGTAACTGGACAGGACCTACTAGATGTAGTTTTTGTGATCAGGGTGAAACTATCAAACACCTTTTTCTTGACTGCCCGCTGGCAAAAGTTCTATGGCGGACGGTACACATAGCCTTTAACATTACTCCTCCGAATTCTGTCAGCACGTTATTTGGGATGTGGCTTTACAGGATAGAGTACGAAACAACGAGACACATTCGCGTAGGAGTATGTGCTTTATTGTGGGCAGTCTGGAACTGCAGAAATGATTTGGTTTTTAATAGAACAACAAATATTCATTTTTTGCAGTTTATCTTCCGAGCCACTGCGTTGATCCGTATGTGGTCGCTACTCACTCCGATGAAGGCCAGGGAGCGTTTGGTTACTGGATCTATTGGGCGGGAGATGGTAGCACGGGATATTTTCAACCGGTTTGGATGGCTGTCATGTAATAGGATAGGCAATTAGTTTCCCTATCTTTCTTATGCCAGCCGGTTGTGTCTTTATGGCTACTTTTTTATTGGCTCACTGTGACCTTTTCTCTACTTTCATTGAGACTTTCAGACCTTTGTTGAACCTATTTGCTATTTTATTAAGTTAGTTGTATGCATCGTTCTGATGCAGAGGCCAGGGAGACCCCCCTTTTTGAAAAAAATAGAGGAAGAACAACATACACTTCATCAAAATATTGAATGAATACCAACTTCACATGATTACTTATAACAAGACTTCTCCCATGTCCTCAAGAACAAATGGAACTACTCACAAATCATACTCATGTTCATGATTAGAGGATAAAAATATATGATTAACAATCTGAACATATGATCTTCCACCAAATAAACCAATTAGCATCAACTACAAGATGTAATTGATACGTCTTCGACGTATCTATTATTTTTTATTATTTCATGCTCTTATATTATCAATCTTTTATATTATATATGCAATTTCATATCATTTTTGGGAACTAACCTATTCACCTAGTGCCAGTGGTTGTTTTCTGCTTGTTTTTGGTTTTACAGAAAATCCATACCAAATGGAATGCAAACATGATGAAACTTTTTTACGATTTTTTCTGGACCAAAAGAGACCCCGGAAGCTTTCGAGGGAATCTAGAAGAGAAATGAGGAGACGACAAGACAATAGGGCGCGCCCGGGGTGGGGGGTGGGGGGTGGGCACAGCATGATGTCTTGTGGACCCATCGTGGCTCTGTCTGACCTAATTCCAGCGTATAAAATCCCAAATATTGGAAAACCCCGAGAAGCACCAACCAAACAACTTTTCCACCGCCGCAAGTCCCTATTCTTCCTCGATCCCATATGGAGGCCTTCGCCGATACTCTGCCAAAGGGGGAATCTGTCAAGGAGGGCTTCTACATCAACCTTGCTACACCTCCGATGATCTACGAATAGTTCCAACAGGATCTATGGGTCCATATATAGTTATTAGCTAGATCTCTCTCTCTCTCTCGTCTTCAATTCAGTGTTCTCTTCGGAGATCGATTCGATGTAATCTTTTGTGGTGCGTTTGTTGGGATCCGATTAATTGTGGGTTTATGATTGGGTTATTCATTGAAAGTAACTGAGTCTTCTTCAAACTTTATTATGTGTGATTATTATAACTTTCTATTTCTTCCCTATCCATCCACTTGGTTTGGCCAACTAGATTGATTTATCTTCAGCAGAAGAGGTGCTTTGTATTAGGTTCAATATTGCGGTGTCCTCTCTCTATGATAGAGGGGTAGCGAGGCGCGTATTTGTATTGTTGCTACTAAGGGGAAAACGGCGGGGTTTAATCATATTGCCTGGTTTTCTTTTGTCTACATTATGTCATCATACTTCTTGCATTACTCTGTTTGTCATGAACTTAATACGTAGAGAGGCAAGCATAGAAGCGCTCTTGAAGCGGGGTAATAGTAGTAGAGTAGTAAGTTTAACGGTCTACTTGTCACGGATGTAATGCTTAGTGAAAGTGCAATTAATCCCTAGGTCGTTTTGGTAATTAGTAACAACATATATGTCATTGATCTAATGCACATTGATAATAGATTTCAGAGAAGATCAATGATTGACATGTGGAAGTGTCTGTGTCACTTATATTATATTTTGGTGTGATGACAATATGGTCAGTGGAACTAATATAGGTTGCTAAAGTTTATCTCAGGATATTGGTTCCAAGTTATTCTTGATGGAGGTGTGCGACCCCCCAATTCAAAAAGATCAAAGGCGTGGTTTACCGACGGCTCAAAGGTTTTCTTTTTGGTTCGATTCGAGTCCTAGGAAAGATCACGCTATTAAAAGGGGTCATTGTGGATTTATGTCATGTGGGAATGCCATTGCCAAAACTTATACACCAGCCTTCTGATACATCTCCGTCTTATCTACCTTTCCAAACACTTTTACCCTTTTTTGGACTCTAACTTGCATGATTTGAATGGAACTAACCCAGACTGATGCTGTTTTCAACAGAATTGCCATGGTGTTATTTTCATGCAGAAATAAAAGTTCTCGGAATGACCTGAAAATTAACGGAGATTATTTTTGGAATATATAAAAAATAGTGGAAGAAAGATCCACGTTAGGGGGCCCACACCCTGTCCACGAGGGTGGGGGCGCGCCCCCTGCCTCGTGGCCCCCCTGACGCTCCACCGACCTCAACTCCAACTCCATATATTCACTTTCGGGGAGAGAAAAATCAGAGAGAAGGATTCATCGCGTTTTACGATACGGAGCCGCCCCCAAGCCCTAATATCTCTCGGGAGGGCTGATCTGGAGTCCGTTCGGGGCTCCGGAGAGGGGAATCCGTTGCCATCGTCATCATCAACCTTCCTCCATCACCAATTTCATGATGCTCACCGCTGTGCGTGAGTAATTCCATTGTAAGCTTGCTGGACAGTGATGGATTGGATGAGATTTATCATGTAATCGAGTTAGTTTTGTTAGGGTTTGATCCCTAGTATCCACTATGTTCTGAGATTGATGTTGCTGTGACTTTGCTATGCTTAATGCTTGTCACTAGGGCCCGAGTGCCATGATTTCAGATCTGAACCTATTATGTTTTCATGAATATATGTGAGTTCATGATCCTATCTTGCAAGTCTATAGTCACCTATTATGTGTTATGATCCATTAACCCCGAAGTGACAATAATAGGGACCATTACCGGTGATGACCGTAGTTTGAGGAGTTCATGTATTCACTATGTGTTAATGCTTTGGTCCGGTACTCTATTAAAAGGAGGCCATGATATCCCTTAGTTTCCAATAGGACCCCGCTGCCACGGGAGGGTAGGACAAAAGATGTCATGCAAGTTCTTTTCCATAAGCACGTATGACTATATTCGGAATACATGCCTACATTACATTGATGAATTGGAGCTAGTTCTGTGTCACCCTATGTTATGACTGTTACATGATCGATCGCATCCGTCATAATTCTCCATCACCGATCCATTGCCTACGAGCTTTTCATATATTTTTCTTCGCTTATTTACTTTCCGTTGCTATTGTTACAATCACTATAAAACCCAAAAATATTACTTTCGCCTCCGTTACTTTTTTTCCACCATTACCATTATTATCATATTACTTTGCTACTAAATACCTTGCTGCAGATTTTAAGTTTCCAGGTGTGGTTGAATTGGCAACTCAGCTTCTAATACTTGAGAATATTCTTTGGCTCCCCTTGTGTCGAATCAATAAATTTGGGTTGAATACTCTACCCTCAAAAACTGTTGCGATCCCCTATACTTGTGGGTTATCACCTTCTCACTCCTACCACCAAATATCTGTAGTGTGCTAGCTATGGTACCGAGAAAGTTTGCTACAGAAGGTTTCTGGGTACCCCGTGTGCACGGGGTCTTTTGATCCCGTGCGCACGGGGTAGTCAGGACTTTGTAGGTACCCCGTGCGCACGGGGTCTGTTGTCCCCCATGTGCACAGGGTACTATGTAAACTCTCTGGGTACCTATGTAAGTTCCTGGACACCCCGTGCGCACGGGGTCCAATGGGCAGAAAAAGTACCCAGCCAAGAACACTATAAATACCCACCTTCTTCCTCCTCCATCGCTAACCCTAATGTCTTGTTGAGCTCCACCATTGCCACACCTCATTTTGCTCAATACTCTCAATCCCTACACCCAAACTTGTCGAAACTTTGGGGATTCGAGAGCAAGACCCGATCTACACTTTGACCAAACCAAATCGCATTCCCCACAACATTTCTCCACCATTGACTTATTACTCTTGGAGCTTGGGCTCCTAGGTGGTTAGAGGTTCGTCCAAAAGCTTCCTTGCTTGTGGTGTGCTCTGGAGAAGTTTGTAAAGGTGTGGTGGTCGCCTTCAAGACCAACCCTGAGTGATTCGAGGCTCGTCCATTGGGGTGACTCAAAAGATATTACGGCGAGCCTTCGGTGGCATTTCGCAAGCTTTGGCTCCAGCACCGCTCTCAACGGAGAGTAGGTCTTCCCCAAGGAAGAGTGAACTTCGGGATAAAATCTGCATCCTCGTCTCAGTTGTGGTTAATCCTTTCCCGCACTTTACTTTGCTTTGTATGCTTGTTGGCTTGCTAATTAGATTGTTTCCTAGCATATTTAGCTTCAAGCTTGCTTGTCATATAGGTTGTGTTCACCTAGTTGCATATCTAGTGAACCCTATGTATCCTCTAAACCTTAAAATTGACAAGAAACATTAAAATTTGTAGTCTCCTATTCACTCCCCATCTAGTCGACCATATCGATCCTTTCAATTGGTATCAGAGCCTCGTGCTCCAATATAAGGTTTTACAACCTTAGAGGACATGTACGACCCAGGGAATGTGGGAGTTGTCGCACCCCTTGTGGAGGTTGGTGAAAACCTACCCCCGCCATGCTCAATGCACTTGTTGCCCTTGTCATTGCCCCTGCCGCCCCCATTGACCTGGGTGCCCCCTTAACTACGGCCAACATTCTTTCAATATTCGTGGACCTCAAAACCGCCATGTTGAAAGAAGTTCGTTCCTCGGTCGAGGAGGAAATTGATGCTCGCTTAAATCCCTCGACATCCGCATCAAACTCATTTGAACCAAATGCCATCCATGATGCGGATGATTCCAGAGAACCCCTTGCATCTCCTACTCGCACCCAAGTTCCTAAGTACAATGCCATGGAACCTTTTTACTCACCCCAACCCTTGCAACGCCGTCACATTAATCCTCTTGGGCCTCCGCCCACTTTGAAAGCTAATGCGTTTGCTAAGTGGAAGCTAGATATGGAGTCTCATATTCACAGTGTGTCTACTCAACTATGGTGGATTCTGGTCAATGGATTCAATCCCAAGGACCCAATCAATATCACTACAAGGGAAGCTGTTGATGATCAACTCAATGCAACTTCCCACAACATCTTGCGCACCGCAGTGACCGATGACTATAGTTACTTCATTGATCATCTCAAGACCGCCAAGGAAATTTGGGATTGCCTTGAGTAGGCTCTCGAAAGAGATGAAGCAATTCAAAGATCTTGGTTGGCTTTTCTCAAGCAAGAAGTCAATCTATTTGTGAGAAATGAGGATGAGTCCATGGAAGAGGTGTACCAAAGGTTGAAGTCTCCTATGCTCAACTTAAGAACCTTTGGGTGCACTTGGGAAAATGATGATTTCATTGAGGACAAGTTCATAGATGCTATGGTTCTCACGAAACATACCATGGTCATGATGATTCACCAACACTTGAATTATCACAAGTTGATCGTGGCTCAAGTTGTCTCCACCTTCTCAACTCATGTTCTTTTGGAGACCAAGTCCAATAAGACCTTTGCAATTGCTCAAGCAACCAAGAACTCCAATCTTGCTTTGAAGGCCAAGAAAGTTGTTAGTCAACCTTCAAGGGACGAAGAAGTGGTTGAAGAGACTTGTGAGGAAGATGTCGACACTTCATGCCCGATAAATGACTTTGCGGAACACTTGGCTATCTTAGTGAAAAAGTACTCCAGGACCATAGCAAACAACATGAAGAATCTTCAAGGAAGATTGTTCAGACGAAGAAAATGCTAAAATTGTGATAGCCCGAGACACTTTGTGCATGATTGTCTGTATGAGAGACGTGAAGACATGTCTGAGAAGCTTGTGCTCAAGAAGAAGAAGAAGTTCACCAAGTTCACAAAGAGGAAAGATGACAAGGCTCTAGCTAGTCCATGAAGAATACATGTCCAGAGATGAAGATGATGGTGATGATGACCATGTGGGCACGACGGCCATTGCTATGCACGCCACTACCTCCTTGATACGTCTTCAACGTATCTATAACTTTTGATTATTCCATGCTGTTATATTATCAATCTTGGATGTTATATATATATTTACTAGCAAATTTATATCATTTTTTGGCACTACCCTATTGACATAGTGCCCAGTGCTAGTTGTTGTTTTTTTGCTTGTTTTTTACTTTGCAAAATATGAATACCAAATGAAGTCCAAATGCCACGAAACATTTTTGAGAATTTTTCTGCCCAGAAGACACCCAGGGAGCCAAAGGAGCACACTGGAGGAGGCCCGTGGGACCCACTAGGCACCAGGGCGCTCCAACGGCCCCCAGCGCTCCCTGGTGGGTAGTGGAGCCCACAGACACCCTTTTGACCTACCCCCGCCTCTATAAATACTCTAAAATCCCGAAAACCCTATGTGAGTTCAGGAAATACAGTTTTCGCCGCCGCAAGTTCCAAAACCACGAGATCCAATCTAGAGGCCTTTTCCAACGCTTTGCCAGAGGGGGCAATGATCATGGAGGGGTTCTTCATCATCCTTGTTGCCCCTCCGATGATGCGTGAGTAGTTTACCACAGACCTACGGGTCCATAGCTAGTAGCTAGATGGCTTCTTCTCTCTTTTTGATCTTCAATACAATGTTCTCCTCGATGTTCTTGGAGATCTATTTGATGTAACTCTTTTTTGCGGTGTGTTTGTTGGGATCCGATGAATTGTGAGTTTATGATCAGTTCTATCCATGAATATTATTTAAGTCTTTGCTACACTCTTATATGCATGATTGTTAGCCTCGTATTTCTTCTCCGAAATTTTGGTTTGGTTTGGCCAACTAGATTGATTTTTCTTGCCATGCGAAGAGGTGCTTTGTGATGGGTTTGATCTTGCAGTGCTCAATCTCAGTGATAGAAAGAGACATGACACGCATGTATCGTTGCTATTAAGGGTAACGAGACATGGTTTATTCATACGTGGGTTTATCTTTTCTACATCATGTCATTGTTCTTATTGCATTACTACGTTTTCCAAGAACTTAATACACTAGATGCATGCTAGTTAGCGGTCGATGTGTGGAGTAATAGTAGTAGATCCAGGCAGGGTTCGGTACACTAATCTTGGACGTGATGCCTATATACATGATCATTGCCTTGGATATCGTCATAATTATTTACTTTTCTGTCAATTGCCCAACAGTAATTTTTTTACCCACCGTATGCTATTTTCTTGAGAGAAACCTCTAGCGAAAACTACGGCCCCCGGGTCTATTTTCCTATCATATTAAACCAAAAATACCTTGCTGTGATTTTTCCTTCTTTATTTTATTTTGTGTTTCTGCTAGATCTATTTACCAAAACCTATACAATATAATCTATCTCAATACCGTGGAGGGATTGACACCCCCGTTATGCATTGGGTTGCAAGTATTTGTTGTTTGTGTGCAGGTGCTGTTTACGTAGTGTTGCTTTGTTCTCCTACTGGATTGATAACCTTGGTATCATAGCTGAGGGAGATACTTACGTTTGTTGTGCCGCATAATCCTCTCCTCTTCGGGTAAATACCAACATAGATCACAAGCAATCACACCTCCTCCACCACTGGCCTCTTAGACTCTCCAAACGAGGACATGCCTTTCAATCATCGCTGCCTTATGGCCAAAGAGGTAAAAACAAAGTCCAAATCTCAAAACCCGCCATCTACACTCCCAATGTCTCATGTGAGATAGTGGACGATGAGTGTGAAGAGGGCGTGGAGAATGATGATGAATCCTTGATGGCTTTCATGGAAACTCTTCATGGTGAAGCTCGTGCTCAATTTGGTGATCTCCTTAAGTCACTCGCCGAACACAATGATTTTATTGAGAATGTTGAAAACCTCCCCATAGAGGAAAAAGAGAGAGTCAAACTCCTCGAGCACAAACTACATGAAGAGAGTGTCATGAGAGCATCAGTTGAGGAAGACTTGTCTGCTCATCAAATTGGCTTTGTTAAAAACCAATGATGCTTTGTAACTTGCTCTTGAGAACAAGGATGCCCTTAATGTTAGGGTTGAAAAGCTTCTAGTTGATCACACGAGACTTGGTGAGGAACATGAGTTCCTTGTGACTAGTTCTAAGGTTGTCGAAGGTGGCCTCATTGCCCGCACCGAGTCTTGTGCTCAGCTTCAAGCTACAAGCATCAAGGCCCTTACTTTCATACCTCATGTGGAGTTAAATGATGAATCTTGTATGGCTAACTTTGCTCAAGCAAGAAGTCAATCTATTTGTGAGAAATGGGGGTGAGTCCGCGAAAGAGGTGTACCAAAGGTTGAAGTCTCATGTGCTCAACTTAAGAACCTTTGGGTGCACTTGGTAAAATGATGATTTCATTAAGGACAAGTTCCTAGATGCTATGGTTCACGAAACATACCATGGTCATGATGATTCACCAATGCTTTAATTATCACAAGTTAACCGTGGCTCAAGTTGTCTCCACCTTCTCAACTCATGTTTTTTGGAGACCAAGTCCTAGAAGACCTTTGCAATTGCTCAAGCAACCAAGAACTCCAATCTTGCTTTGAAGGCCAAGAAACTTGTTAGTCAACCTTCAAGGGACGAAGAAGTGGTTGAAGAGACTTGTGAGTAAGATGTTGACACTTCATGCCCGACAAATGACTTTGCGGAAGACTTGGCTCTCGTAGTGAAAAAGTACTCCAGGACCATGGCAAACAACGGGAACAGTCTTCAAGGAAGATTGTTCAAATGAAGAAAATGCTACAATTTTGATAGCCCAAGACACTTTGTGCATGATTGTCCGTCTGAGAGACGTGAAGACATGTCCGAGAAGCTTATGCTCAAGAAAAAGAATTTCACCAAGTTCACAAAGAGGAAAGATGACAAGGCTCTAACTTGCCCATGAAGAATACATGTCCGCAGATGAAGATGATGGTGATGATGACCATGTGGGCACGATCGCCATTGCCATGCACGCCACTAAGTCCTTGATACGTCTTCAACGTATCTATGTTTTTTGGATTGTTGCATGCTTTTATATTATCAATCTTGGATGTTTTATATACATTTACTAGCAAATTTATATCATTTTTTGGGACTGACCTATTGACATAGTACCCAATACCAGTTGTTGTTTTTGCTTGTTTTCTACTTTGCAGAGTATGAATACCAAACGAAGTCCAAATGCCACGAAACATTTTGGAGAATTTTTTCTGCCTAGAGGACACCCAGGGAGCCAAAGGAGCACATGGGAGGAGACCTGTGGGGCCCACTACGCACCAGGGCGCTCCAGGGGTCCCGGGCGCGCCCTAGTGGGTAGTGGAGCCCACAGACACCCTTTTGACCTACCCCCGCCTCTATAAATACTTGAAAATCTCGAAAACCCTATGGTAGTCGAGGAAATACAGTTTTCGCCGCCGCAAGTTCCAGAACCACGAGATCCAATCTAGAGGCCTTTCCAGCGCTTTGCCGGAGGGGGCAACGATCATGAAGGGGTTGTTCATCATCCTTGTTGCCCCTTCGATGATGCGTGAGTAGTTTACCACGGACCTACGGGTCCATAGCTAGTAGCTAGATGGCTTCTTCTCTCTTTTTTATCTTCAATACAATGTTCTCCTCGATGTTCTTGAAGATCTATTTGATGTAACTCTTTTTTGCGGTGTGTTTGTTGGGATCCGATGAATTGTGAGTTTATGATCAGTTCTATCCATGAATATTATTTGAGTCTTTGCTCAACTCTTACATGCATGATTATTATAGCCCCGTATTTCTTCTCCCAAATTTTGGTTTGGTTTGGCCAACTAGATTGATTTTTCTTGCCATGGGAAGATGTACCTTCACTACAAAAAAATACACTTCCATGATGATACATGTTTGTCACAGTAGGTCATGTTTTATGTCATGCATGTACATCCATGACAATTTTATGAGAGAATCAAGATAGTCATACATGTGCTATCGTAGAAGTGTTCCATGACATTACCAGAATTATCATCATGGAAGTGCCCACTTCCATGACGAAAAATCGCGCGTCACAGAAGTGCTTTCGTCAAGGGTGACCGACAGGTGGCATCCACCGTAACGGAACGCCGTTAAGCTATCTGGTTCGGTTTTGGATCCGATAACCCGTTAACAGCCTGCACCAATGGCGCTTTTCCATGTGTAAAATCATCATTGGCTGGAGGAAACACGTGTCAGCTCCCCGTTGGCACAGGTGTCACTCATCCAATGGGCGAGATGCGCTTATGAAATGTTGACACGTGGACCGGCCCAAAAGTGGCCCATAAAGTTTAAATGGGCCGGCCCAACTAAAGGCCCACAAGATTTTGCGGTCCATAATGGGCCGGCCCAACAAAAGGCCCACGAGATTTTGCGGACCATAATGGGTTGGCCCAGCTAAAGGCCCACAAGATTTTGTGGGCCATAATGGGCCGGCCCAGCTAAAGGCCCGCGAGATTTTGCGGACCATAATGGGCCGGCCCAGCTAAAGGCCCACAAGATTTTACGGACCATAATGGGCCGGCCAAGCTAAAGGCCCACGAGATTTCGCCGACCATAATGGGCCGGCCCAGCTGAAGGCCCAAAAGATTTTGATGACACTAGTAGGCCGGCCCATTAACAGGCTGCCATGTTTTGGGCCAAATGCCGGCCCATATTTGATCCGGTCCATTAACAGTCTGCGATGTTCCAGGCCTAATAAAGGCCCATATGAGATCCAGCCCGTTAAAAGCCTACCATGTTCTGGGCCAAATTACGGCCCAGATCAGGTCCGGCCCATTGAGAGGCTTTGGGCTAAATTATGGCCCATATCCGATTCGGCCCGTTAACTAGACGCTATGCTTTTGGGCCCACTTGATAAAGGCCCATTTAGTAATTTGGCCTGATATTAGTTTCGGCCTGTTAAAGGCCCGTTTAACATTTCGGCCCTATATATATTTTGGCCTGTTAAAAGCCCGTCATATAGTTGGGCCTAACTACGGCCCCTTTTGCATCCGGCCTGCTCATAGACGATAATCTGATTGGGCCAAACAAGGACCGAGACAATTTTGGCCTGTTATAATCCCATGATTTGATTGGCACAGTCATGGGCCAGGGTCTATTTCGGCCTGCTACCGGCTCGTGAGCTGTTCGGCACTTTCCAGGCCCAACCTACTTTTCAGCCTCCTAAAAGCCCATTGAGTTTTCTTGGGAAAATAGGGCCGGCGGTTTACTCAGCCTATTAAAGGCCCGAATCTACTAGTGGGTCAGTTTACATTTAGGCCTATTAATGGACCAAGATGACGGGGCCCATGATGCGGATCATACATAGTGATTTGCATGACGGCCCGATTATGTACCGTAATTTTACCGTTTGGCCGGTTTACTGCGAAGACAGGATATATATACAATAAAATAACTATAGCATCGTGAATAAGAAAAAAACCTAGACTATACAATAAAGAAATTACGGCATATTACATCCACTGGGCATCAAAGTTCGCCACTATGATAATAAAGTACAAGCAGACAACAAATTACATACACCGGGCATCAAAGATCGCCACCAGTGCAATTAAACACGCCGACAAAATAATATACAAAACTGACAGCACTTCAATAGAGATCAAGAAAGGTTAGCCCTACTCAGGAGCTGCAACGCAAGCAGCTGAGCAAGCTGATGAGACAGCACTTGTTTGACACTTATATCCTCCTCACTCTGAAAGATAAACAAGCAGACAGATGACAGGTTTTGCACATATAAGTATCAGTGTTGACAATTCATCACATTTCTTACTAACGAATAAAGTGAGACAGTTTAAAATAGCATTGACACAATATGGTATTGTTCAGGTCAAGACATGGCAGGAAATGACATTATGAAGGAGTTGGCAGCTTCACTACACCATTGGATTACAGATCAAGAACTCATAAGTATCAATGGTTAGTGCACTGCCAATTTATCCCATTTCAAATTGGCAAAATAAGATCACTTGCTTTGTATAGTTTAATTTACATGGTATGAAGAAGGAACTTGGTTGTACAACTGAAAACTTAAATTGAGAAGGACAAACTTTTGTTTATGAAGTACATAATAAACTTTAAACATGCAATTTGATGCAAACACCAAAAATAAACAGCTGTTGCAGTCATGCCTAACCAAATATACACAACAAAATTTGAAGGCTTGAGAAGGACAAACTTACATTATTGGTGAAGGCAGGCTCTATAAATCCCTTGTCCATGCTGATGGGGGGCAATTCAAGAAGTTTACCACCGAATCTTCTTCATAACCATTGCCTTTATTCTACATTTTGTTAAGAGCAAATATAGATGTGACAATATAAGAAAAAATGGAGAATATTTAAGATAAGATGAAGAGTGATGCTACATAACCAAGTTGCTATAAATGTAACTACAGCGATACAGGAAAAAGGTACAGCCAAGAGCAATGCAGAGCTAAACTTCTTCAGTACCATCGGTGTTGTCCAACCTTATGGTAAGAGTAGATATAGATCTTATGTGTAGAAAATGGAGGGCAAAGAAAAATAAGCTGCAGAGTGATGGTGCATGAACAACTACCTGTCAATATAAGTACACTAATAAAGGGCAGCAGGTACTTTACAAGAACAATGCAGAGCTAAAAAAATTTATTGGCATTGGATATATTCTACACTAATGTAACCATTCATACAGATTAGATAATTTGGGGCAAATAATTGATAAGCAAGATATCATGCATACTCCTATCACATAATGAACCAGGTATGTATGCAAGTACAGTGATACAGGACAACATGTACTAACAAGAGCAAAGCAGCGGGCAGCATATTTGCGATATCCCGTCGTTCTTTTCAAACCGGAATTCCTTTTCGAGCAGATTTGCTGCAAAAAAGATCCGTAAGGCACATGCGGAAAAGTAGAAGTTCAAATTGTCATGCAATATCATAGACAATACCTCATCCTTGGAACGAGACCAGTGCATAACAAGGTTTTTCCATTCAATGTCTTCTAAATTTAGCATAGGAGACTTCACCAGAAATTCATTTATAGACTTGCCATCAAAGTGTAATTTCCTCAGGTAACACCGATACTGCTGCAATGCTTCCTTGAAAAGCGCAAGCAAGCTTTGCTCGTCATGATTATCCAGATTGACCCTCGCCTACTTACAACAATGTAATGTAAATCATTGACGTGTTCAATCAGCAGAAAACAGGAAAATAATCACCATGAATAATAGCACTTACACGTAAGTGGGATAGGAAGATGTGAAAATGGTGTTTGTCTTCACTATAATCTTCCATGATGGGAATATATGCATGTAGTCCCTAACAACATTGAAAGCATTGTCTTTTAAACTGGGAATAACTGGAATGGGGTTCCAATCTGCAGGATTTGGCTGTCTCTGCAGTTGGGATAGGTCTTCGGCCGGTGGACTTGCTGTACTTTTTGCTGGAATGGGATTTTTCTGTGGTACGGCTGGTGCTATGGCAACTGAAATCGGCATACCTTTTGCTGGAGTGCAGGTCCTGTGTGGTGGGGCTAGTGGTGTGGCTAGTGAAGTATGGGTACAGTCTGCTGGAGTCGGTCCTACATTTTGTGTCACAGGTTGTACAGCCAATATAAGTGGGGTGCTGTGTGATTTCTCCGTCACAACCATGTTTTCCAAGGACTTTGCTGGTGCTCCTTCAGGTTCGGCAATCACCATCTTCCTTTTTGATGTCTGATGCACAAGAACAACATTTGAGTGGAAAAACATGGTATGATGACAGATAGAATATGTATTGATAATGGATGGGCATGGCATCTTGACATATATGATGAGTAAACTAAGCAGATGGCGGTGCAACAAAGTAGAAGAAATGCAAGATATGCGCAATCAATAAAACCTTGCCAAATTAGAACAGGCACCTTGATGGGTGAACAGGACAGGCCATCTGCCTTTGACTCCTCGAGGTTAGAATAGTCATTAGGATCATATTCTAAACAAGAATCAACAGGTGGGGAGCGTATGAGTTTCATTGCATTCAGAATGGCACTCAATGCCTTGGTGCCAATTTTGTAAGTCATTGCAGGGTTTAGCTTCAAGAGTGGACTGCTGCTAGTGCGACACAAAGCAGCTACACAGATCATAGTGTACATATAACGGGAAAACCGTAAGCATTAGAGTAAAATCAGCAAAGTGGAACTTGCTAGAATATATGTGCTAGTATTGCCGATACGGCTAGAAAGGCTTCGGATACCAACTCTCTTCAAATGAAGGTGCGGTACTGTTAATATCAGTGTAACTCTCAGAGGCGACATAGCCCCCCGCATTTCCTTACTATTCTTATATGATTCAAGTGGGCAGGCCACTACAAATCCTATTCACATGTTTACAAAATCCTATGAATCAAAGAGGCCCGAAGAGTTCAAAGTGTCCATCACAACCGGCCGTATAGACCTCTACAATGCAAATGTCCCTGCTCATCTTCACTACAAGGAACATACTGTACTACTATCATACTCCCTCCGTTCCAAAATATATGTCTTGGTAGAGATTTCCACTATGGATCACATACATATGTATCCAAATACATTTTAGGGTGTAGATTCACTCATTTTGCTCCATATGTAGTCCATGGTGGAACCTATACAAAGACTTGTATTTAGGAACGGATAGAGTACTTATTAAAGAAGAACAGAAGAGGAACATGCTAAAGAAGAGCAAGCAGATTTTGGATAATAAAATGTTTGTTGTTCAGTGCCCACACATATTGAACCAGAGCGCATTAAGAAAGCAACTCCCTGTTGTCTATCTATATGTAATGCACACGCTTTTTAGAAAGTAAAGTAGGAACATTAGCCGACCAATTAAATGTTATCTGTTTTAGTAATATCAGCATCATATCAGATTCATACTTGAGCAATAAGTTTGGAATTATGAGTGGCATTTTGTTTAGCTTGATGGATTCAGGAGCAGTGCTAAGCAGGTACGATGATGGTACTTAATATAAAGGCATGTCTGCATGCAAGTCGCGTGACTTTTGTCATTTGGGTCAGTCGACCATTCAGGCAGTTGGATGAAGATTCTATGTCTCCTAACCCTTCTTATTACTCGTCTTTGATTCTTCCCATACAGAACACCGCACGGGCCGCCGGCCGGACCACCGGCCCCCACTGTCTGTGTTCCTCCACCACCCCCACCCCCACCCCCGCCCCCACCCGCGTTGAGTTTTCTTTGTTCGGTGAGGCCCCACCACCGCCCCCTACAACCATCGTCCCCACCCGAGCCCCTTCGTTTGCACCGGCGAACTCCGGTGAGCTCTGAAAAATCGACCAACCCAAATTTGAAATTTAGTCTACTGTGATTTAACTAGTGTGGAATATAAAAGGGGAAAACCATAAGCATTGGGAGTATATCGTTGAGCGTGCCATGGAGGATCTGAAGGTGCAAACCGGACAAAGGCAACTTCGCAACCCGTGTTTGCTTTCAACTAGCATGTAAGTGATGGACAAGAAATCAGAGTAAAGCAGTGGCGATCTATTTTCTTGCTGCGATAAATAAGTTGAGAAGATACGAAAGAGTACCGCCTCTGGTGCGGCGCTGTGTATGCATCTGTTGAGAATTTTACGGTGCTGCAGTAGCGATGGCTGTCAGCGGCGTGGAAGTAGATCTAGGAGGGTAGATGGCGGCAGCAGGGCGCGGTGGATGAGACAGTCGTAGGAGCGGCGCCGGCAAGGTGGAAGACGACGGGGATGAAGCGAGAGGATGGGATGCAAGGATCCCAGTCTGAAGCCGTGGATGAGAGAGGTCGATCTCTTGTAATGGACGGCGGCGTCGGGGTATCAGCTCCGACATGGTGGAGGAGGACGGCGGTGGATGGGGTGGCGGACGGAGGAGGCTGGGGTGGAGAGGGTGTTTTGTCACCCATGGAGTACAAATGGGGAAATGTAGGTGGAGAGGAAGGGGGAACCATGTCTTCAGGGCACGCTTGTCTCAAATGCGAGGAAATTTACAAACTTAGCCCGTGTTTCAAATTTCCTACATCACAACAATATTAGTCGGTTGGGGATAGGACGGTAATCTCGCATGCACCGAATATTTGCCGATGAGAGTTTGTTTTTGGCGCCCACCGTGTATGAATCGGGGAGGGAGTCGATTTCGGCCGAGGACACACTGTGTTTTGGCACCCACCATGTATGAATCCGGGTGAGAGGCAGTTATGTCATGTTTGAGTGAAATTACAAACCTACCCTTATCGAAACCTATAGAAATCGAGTAGATAGGCTTTGTGTGGCAGGGATAGGCAGTAGTAATTTCCATCTCGCAGATTTTGGTTTTGGGCGGTTACTGCAACTTTCCCCGCTTCATTCAAATTTTGCAAAGTGCACGTTTGCTGTGCCAACTCAATTCGAATCCCGTTTGTATTCTATTTTTTTCGGGCGGGATCCATTTTCGATTGGAAGAAAATTCTATATACATCATTTTTTATATATACTTTCAAAAGCACAACAAAGAATTCTGCTCCTTTATATGTATAATATGATTTACAAATACAATGATCTCAAAATCATAAGGTTGAATTCAAAAAATTAAACCAAATTATTTTCTACTAAAATGTATGGATCAGTAATATCTACATATTAAATAACATAGATGCGCGTGAATTCATATGAGTATGCATGTTTGATAGATCAATTTTGGTTCGAGTATGGATTACATGTATCATCATCTTGAATTCAAATATTTGAATCCCTTTTATGTTCACTCCTTTCACGCCCATCTCTCTCGCATGCATGCTCGTTCATGTAGCTATCACTCTCTTTTCTCCAGCTCACCCGCACGCTCACTTCATGTTTCTCCTATCCTCGCAAACATGGTCTCTCGACGTCTCCCTTGAGAAGTGTCACACTCTCCCTATCATTATACATTACACAGTTTTCATTATCTCTCAGGTCTCTACCGTTCTCTTGTATCACCAGGTACCTAAGCTTTCTTTTTCACCGCCACACACATAGTCTCCACTCGTCTTTCACTTTTTGTTTCTCTCTATGGGATTCTCTCACACACCGATATGTCTCTAGATATGAATCATAGCAGTAAAATTACTCTCTCTCTCTCCTGTAGACAAAACATTTGTTGCGGTCTCCTTTTCGTCTCCATCCCAGACTGACATTATTCATTTGTTTACCGATCATACAACCCCGCCTCTCTCTCTCACACACAACTCCTGCTTCCACTCCCCTTCCCGACTACCATCTCTTTCACACACACAAAAAACTCTTGCTTTCGCACCCCGACTCGTATTTCTCTCACAAACATTTATCGACTAGCCTCTAGATAGGTTTATACACCCGCACACTTGTGCTTCCACTATCACATACATGTCTCTCTCCTGCTCCTTGTATCTATGTAGATTTTTCTTCCCTTCTTGAGAAACGCCCTCTCGATCATGCACACACACACACACACACTATTGCCTCATTTTAAGCTGATACCTCTCGCACACACACTCTTTGTGTCTTTTTCACACATGCACTTCGTCCTCCTCTCCTCTCCCTCTCTCTCACACACACATGGGCTTTTTGCAACAACTAGCAAGATGCCCATGCGTTGTACGAAACATCAAGATGCATTTCTATGAGTAGTTTATCTTGTGGGAGAAAAGGATGAACAAGGGAAGGCCTTATTTGCAAGTGTGAAGAGGGGTGTGGGTATCTTTTTGCAAAATTGCCATAGTTTCCTTCCTATCCATCAGATATAAATCGGACGGCCTATATTGCAGGATAGCAGGCACACGATCGTCACCGACTACGCTTTTTCTAAGAGTAGGGATAAAAAAATAGAGTTGGTGATGATGGTGGGCCTGCCATCCTGCAATACAGGCCATCCGATTTATATCTGACGGATAGGAAGGAAACTATGGCAATTTACCCGCATTCCTCTCCACATTTGTAGATAAGGCCTTACCTCCTTCATCCTTTTCTCCAACGAGATCTTGATGTTCCGTGCAAGGCACGGGCATCTTGCTAGTAAGAGTAGAAATTAGACATATACCACTTCTTGAATCTTGAAACCAACAACATTCCTCCCTTATCTCATCAAAACCTCCAAAGGAATATATTTTGAGTGAAACATAACATATTTTTAGTGATATACGTATTTCAAAACTAGACTTTTTTCTATCAAATCGATGAATATGTATTAATCTACTCTGATCGTGTGGCAACACATTGGCACATTGCTAGTAGTTATTATAATTTTTTAGACACCAGACAAATGGTGGAGTACATATACGAAGAGAAGAGGCGCACGCACGTAGTCGGTCTCTCGCTATCTCGCACACATGAGTGTTACATAAAGGCAATGTTAACAAATAAACCCTAAAACCCTAGGTGCACTTTTGCTGCATTCGCGGATACCAGGTACGTCGTGGAGCGCACCTTTGTAGGAATAGTCAGCTCGCGCGATAATTTGATCCGTAGGAGTAGATGGTCGGGACCACAGGTGAATGACGTGGAGGCGGTGCCTCGCTAGTTGCTACAGATCGAGTAGCCATGTTTAAAATATCATTTTTTAGCGGGGTTAAGAGTTCCGATTTTCAATGGCGCGTTATAAGTACTAAGTAGTTTTTAGATCGATTGGTATGGAGCAAAAATGGAATTCATAGTACTACGTACCACCTTGGCGTATGGTTGTATGGGTTTATGTTACGAGATGTTGAAACTAGTAGTTCTAGGGCAAATACTATGGTTTAGATTTAGATGTTGGTTTTCAGTAATAAAAATCGGAAGGGGGAAACCCTTCTTTGATTAAAAAAACTACTACCTCCGTTCTGGTTTACTAGTCCCCATCGTATTTTGGGTCAAAGTTTGTCCACGAATTTTACTTGTAAAATGTGAATGGAAAACGAGATTTTATACCCAAACAAAAAAGGACTGGAGGGAGTGATTGCTCTGACACAGACGCGACCTCTCATAGCGCAGGCATTGAACCGGCGTGCCGGCCAAGAGGGCCCCACTCGCTGCAGGACCGGCTGAACACGCCTCCTCGCCGCATGCAACCGGCTTCACACTGCCCCGTCTACCTTCATTGAATCCGCACATGTGCTGGCAACACGTCCTTCCACAAGCCGACCAACATTTTAGAACACAAAAATGACCAAAATATTATTAATTACGCATGGTCTTGACTTGTTGTGCTCGCACTGGTAGCAGGAACTAGAGGTTTTCTTTATTCATAACTCTCCTCAATTTTTTTGGCTTTGAAGTGAATCATGGTTGTGGACATTATGTATGAATGTGCAGATATCTGTGAACATGAGTTTGATGTGGAAGTTGAACTTGGAATGTCGGGCTTGCGCGTGAACTATACCATGTCCAATGCTTCGTCTGTTATTGTTTGGAAAGTAATTGCTGTTATTACATGACCCGAAAAAAAATTATTTTGTGCCACATCAATAGATGCACGGACATCACAACAGGCATGCTGACTGGATAAATATTTGAACCTAGCTACTATGAAGGAAATTTTGTATTGACAACAGTTTTAGCTAGCAGGAGACGCCTAGCCTGCTCTACCTCTGCTAGCTTAATTCTGGCTTCTTCCATCTCTTCTTTGGCATGGGTGAAGAGAGCATCTGATTGCTCTTTTCGCTTCTTCAGGAACTCAGCTACATTCTCAAGGGTTGTTGCACGCTTTCTTTCAGCCTTTACTAGAGCCACGAGGACACGAACAGCTGACGACTCCACCTGGCTTGTGTGTAATCCAACATCATCTGGGAATTAGCACCTTGTGTCTAATCCAACATCATTAGGGAACTGGCACCTTGTGTGTAATCCAGCCTCATTTTGGAAACATGATCTCGAGGTTGACCATACTTCCCTCCTTGCAGGAACTGCATCCTGACATTAAGTTACTTCTTTTTTAGATCAATACTAGCAACCCAGATCCATTTAGTAGAGGCCAGATAAATAGAACTGGGAGAAGTGAATTCAAAAGGAAAAAAATTATAAAAACAAACTACAAGGTGAGAACACCCACTTCCTACATCAAGCTAAAAATGAAAGCATTAGGACGATTAAGACTCTTCTTATTACACATTTAAGAACACGAGGCTTAAGAGAAACAGAAACTACAACATATACACATCGAAGAACACGAGGCTAAACGAAAGTAATTGAAAGGGTGTTACATACCAAAGCTTGTTTTACAGGTTCGGTGCAGCTCCTCTTTAACTTGCCACGCTCCTTGAAGATGTCCCCATTATCCCATGTTTGGTCTTCATTGCTCCTCTGCATGTTCGCACTCGTGGTTTTAAAATCTCAACATGGCAAGAAAAATATACTACTAGTAATACTCGCGCATCTTGTGGGCAACATTAAAACACTCGTCTGCCATGTTAGAGCATCTCCAACAGAATCGCAATGCGTGGCGCTTTATAAAAGCATTTACAGTGCTGAGATCGAGAAGTAGAGATAGAGAGTAGAGACTAGAGAGTAGAGGATAGTTCTCAGCATAGATAGATAAAAGAATAGATTATTCAACTACTCCTCATCGTCCGACTCCTCCTCGGTGATGTCCACCTCCGATGTTTGACTGTAGGCATGAAGATTCCGATCGTCGTCGGATTCCCAGGGCGACGCTGCTCCTAGCCTCATGTTGAATTGAGCGTTCGCTTTTCGCCTATGCTTGTCCTCGCGATAGGCGGCTTGCTCTGCCCTCCTCTTATCCCTCTCTGCCCTCCTTTGCGCGTAGAACTTGCGCTCGTTGATGATGTCCTTCGGGAAGCATTGGCACCACAGCGCCATGGCTTCCTCGTCCATCTCGGCGATGCCGAGACGGTGCTCCTGCCTCCGGTTGTTGCGACGATCCTCATCGGTGATAAGCCGCGGCAGAGGCACAAGCTCCTGTGCCCGCTCCCGCGTCGGCACGTTGGCGGTGTCGAAATTGCCGAGGCCGATGCGCATCCCGCGGATGCCGCGGTATCCCCAAGTTTCACGACGACGCGGCTGCATGGTGGCGCGGCGGCGGCGAGGCGAGAAAGAGCGGGGAGAGAGCGGTGGCGAGGCATAGAGCAGGAAGAGAGCGGTGGCAAGGCACAGAGGAGTGGGAGGGCATTGGATTTTATAAAGCGCGTCGGACGCTGCGCGCCAAAACTAGCGCACGCCCGACCACTTCCCCCCCTGCGCGCAATCCTTTCCCGACTTCTCTACTATCTCTACTGTCTTCTCTACTGTCTTCTCTCCTGTTATATTTACTTTATATTTAATATTTATCTCTACTTCTCTACTCTCTACTTTTTTTCTCTACTTTTTTCTTTTCTTTTCTCTACTCTTATAAAAAATGAAGTTGGTGATGATGGTGTGCCTACCATCCTGCAATATAGGCCGTCCGATTTATATCTAAAGGATAGGAAGGAAACAATGGCAATTTTGCAAAAAGATACCCACACCCCTCTCCAGATTTGCAAATAAGGCCTTCCCTCATTCATCCTTTTCTCCCACAAGATAAACTACTGATACAAATGCATCTTGATGCGTGCAACGCATGGGCATGTTGCTAGTTCTAAAAAACTTTCCATCATTTGCCACACTACTGGTTGCAGATGAAAAACCTACCCAAGCACAGCGCGATACAGGAGCGACACACAATTACAAGCTGATATTCTATTGGACAATGGAGGCTATAACCAATTACTTTTACGGGAACAATAGCACCCAGGAAATTTGAAGGGTAGGTATGAACAAAATTGGAACTGCACATGTACTGCTAAGTGATTCAATACGCACATTACCAACCGAGGAGGAGAACGATGGTCGCGGCGGCCTCTGTGAGTCATGGTCGGCAACGGGAGTCAGTTCATTGTCCACGATGGTGGTGCTTCTGCGCTTGGCGTCGGCTTCCGGGAAGCAGATCCGAGACCGTGGAAGACGGTGCCGGGGAAGAGGCTCCGTGTACGACGACGACGGTGGACCGGCTCTAGTGCAGCGTACGAGGTCGCCGATGAGGCAGATGCGCTGCGGTGGACGAGTGCACCGATGTAGAAGGGGAGGAGCACGAAGGTTACGGTGCCGTGGAGAAGTCCATTTTGCGGCGGGGATAGAAAATGGGGAGTATTCAGGTGTACTACTATGGGTGCCGGGGTGGGGTTGGCTGGGTAGGGTGAACCTGAAGTTACGAAAACAGCCCACTACAAACCGTCATCCGTAGGCCTTTTCCGAAGGCTATGATGGTAACTTGCCACTGGTCGAATCAGGGTTGTGGGAGATTTTCCCGCCGACCTCAAAATTTTGTGACACTGAACTCCCCGTGTGGCGTGTTGGGTGATTCGGCTAAGCCACTAGCGAGTAGTATTAGTAAACTCTGCATATTAGGTTTGACCGAAGTTAAACTTCCTAAAGTTTGACCAAGTTTATAGAAATATATAAACATTTACCATAACAGATATGTATGATGTGAAAGTACATTCAATAATGAATCTAATAGTATTTATTTGTTATTGTATATGTTAATATTTTTTGTTATAAACTTTTTGAGTTTACAAAACTTCACTTTGACCAATGCTAATACACGGACTTAAATAAAAACGGAGGGTGTACACATTTGTTTTCTTAGTATGTAGTGAATTAATCATTTGTCGAAATTGTGAAATAAATATATTACGCTACTGACTTCGAATGTAATGGTCTATACAATTCAATAGTTACAATCATTGTCGAATTCCAATATGTATACGAGGTCTATAGTACTTCACAACATGCTCAAACTCACATAATCCCAGTCAAATGACAATCAAAATGCACTTCATAGTTATTACTTTGTAGGATGCAACAAAACCAACAATAACTCTACATCAGCCATTATAAAAGCAACATTTTGAACATATATATCCCAATGTGTGAATAAAGCGTGCAGAGAGAGCTTGCAAAGATGGAGCAGATAGGGCGGGAAAGATTGTATGTATGTGGACGAGAGAGTAGGAGACAAACCTAACGAAAACAGAGAGAGAGAGATAGAGAGAGAAAGAGAGAGAGGAAGAAGTTAGGTCTGTGAGAAAGATGGAGACATGTAATATACGTGAGATGCGTGTGCATCCGGATTCTGTACATGGGGAAGGAGAAGAGACAACAGGTTTGATGAGAGAGCTGGAAAAACATGGACGAGAGGGGAAGGATCTCATGGGTTGAGGGATTCATAAATTTGTGCGGGGGAGAGAGTGATTGGTAATTTTGTGCGAGAGAGAGGGTGGGGTGAGGAGTCAGTCAGCCGTCGTCACATCATCCTGCTTCCAAATGGCCCCACATTCTCTAGTGCAGTGTGGTCGCCGTCTTCGATCTCCTTGATGCCCTCTTTGAAGATTGAGGTGTTGTGCATGCTGGGATGCAGAGAAGCACAAGGGAGAGTGGTCGCCATATAACCTTGGATGGTGATGAATTATGCGTTCGGGGGAGGGGGTGTGTATGTGTTGTGTGTGTGTGTTAGATATTGAGAGAAAACAAACCTAAGGAGAGAAATGTGTGTGAATGTGACGGAAAGCTACATGCTAAACAAGGTATTCACGAAGAGATTGTGCATGCGAGATAGAGAGCGATGTGCGGGCCTTGAGGTGGGCAGGGGCCGGGTGAGGGTGTCAAAATGTGCACGTTGATGCATGTGTTACATGCGATCGTGCGAGGGACGGACGAATCAAGAGAGAAGGTTGTTGTGTTACGGATGCTCCTCTCTCTCTCTCACACACACACACAAGTAAAATAGAAGACCGTTCTCTCATGTATACACAACGTATCGGCTCTCTCTATGTCTCACTCATGCATGATCATTTGCACATTCACATCTCTCTATGTCTCTATCACACGCACACCGTCTCCACATTGCCCTTCCGCCACAACACACATATGGACACATACACACGTTCTCTCTCAATCACACACACAAAATCAGTATTAAAAAAACTAGGGCGCACCTAAAACGTCCAAATCCAAATAAACAGGAACTGGAGCTAAATTCAAATATATGGAAATATTGTAGCGTCAAGAACTTTTCCAGGAAAAAAAGTTGAGTAATATTCAGGGATTGTTTTCACACACACAAAAGGTTCGGTGGATGTCCTTCGAGCGCGATATGATTACGCACCATTTGATCGACCGCGCGGCCGCAGTTCACGCGCTTGCACAGGATTCTGTATCATGGCTGTGGTAACTAATAAAAGCGCTGCCTAAGTCTAATGTTTACGTGTACTAGTACGGTTTTCTTTGAAGTTTGACCAACCCTATATAAAACTAAACTAAGCTCCCATACGCGCACTCATCAATATGCCGCCGCCGTTGCGCATGCCGGCGCCCGCCTGCTCCGGCGAACAATTTCTCGCCCATCACCGACGTGTCGCCGCCATCCCTGTGCCATGAAGCCGAAGGCTCGCCCGCTCACGTTGTCTGCAGTCCCTCCTCGCGATGCCGCCGCGCTGCCAAGCACGCGAGCAGCTGGTGGAGCCGCGTCTATGCACGCAGCGTACGAAAAGGAGGACGAGCGCGTGCTCCAGCACGCCGGCGAGGAGGAACTAGCGTGTCATTGTCGTCTCCGCCCGTGCGGAGGAGGCACACATGGTGGCTGTCGCGGCGGAAGCCGGTCGCGCGTGCGTCGAGCCCGCATACCGGGTGCGGACGCGGAATCTACCTTCGAGACCTTGAATGCCACATGGATCCTGCAATCTAAAGGAGCAATTTGGGTCAGTCGACTCTTGTGAGCCATTTGATGCAACATGGATGGCTAGAAGGGCTTCTTCAACCTCCGAAATTGATGCACGGTTCATGTTCTTAGCCCGCCACACGCCTAACCGCCTGCCACCGCCATGCTCCCCCACCCCGCCATCCGTTTAACCCCGGGCACGATCCATTTTTTTTGGCGAACTGCATTCCACACCCAACTCTCATAAGATAGATCATGGGCACCCTGCCACCCTAATATTGATACTGGGGTAGCTTCTCTGCCGTCTTCCTCCTTCACTCTGTCAAACTTCTTTCACAAATCGACTGACCCAAATTATACTACTAGTCCGAACGTATTAAGTATAGTAGGAACACGAAGATACGAGCAGTAGTACCAACTTCAAGAAGAACAGTAGTACTCCCTCCGTTCCAATATCTAGTGCGCATAGTTATAGGCACACATACCAACACGTGAGCTGGAGGTTGCAACTTGGACGAAGAATACCCCCACCCAGGCCATGTGCTATTGCAGTTCGACAGAAGCGACAAGCGAGGAGGCTGTATGTGCGCTGCTGCGCAAGGCTATTTGGGTCCGAAGTACAGGATGGCTGCCAATGCGCACTATAAATCAGAATTTTTCTAAAAAACTTATACGCACAACATATAGGAACAGAGGGAGACATAGTACTAGTACTACTGTACGTACTAAAGAGTTCAAATAACAAGAAAGAATATAAACATGGTTCTGCTGGGGCCTCAGCAGAACACACCCTTGAAAATAAACTAAGCAACTAGTCCGCTTGACATTGTAGTAGAACCAACATGAGAGACGGCACTGCCACCTACTCGGAGTCCGAGTCCACGTCCTCGACTTCGTCCTCGTCCCTCTTCCTGTTCCTCTTCGCCAACGCTTCTTTGCTTGAACCGGACATTGGGCTCTGCTTCTTCATCCAACCCTTGTAGATATTTAAACAAAGGCAGGCATCCATTGATGCGTACATGATGTGATCTTCATCTAATGTCTTCGACTCCCATGCATGATGAAACTCGTGGTGAGGTTTCTTCAGTTTAGCATACAAAGGATTAATCATGGCTGCTGCCAGGGTCAGCATCGATGGCTGAGAGGAGGACACCAGGCTTTCCCTCTGGAGATCGAAGGGCTGGCCTACAACGAGGCCTATCTAACCCAGGACATCCCTGTCGTTCCTAAAGTCTATAGTAACGAATTTCACTCTTTCGTCCTTGAGGAAGTTCTTAAAATCCTGGCACTCAACGTCGGCATGGCATATGTGGTAGACCAAGTACACGTTATGTACGCAAACCTGGATCACTCCGGGCTTCTTCTTCTCTGCCTCCTTTAGAATCTTCTCTCTTTGCAGGACTATGGTGTACTCAACATCTAGCCCAGCGACCCACTCATTCGTTGAACTCTTGAACATGCATAGGAAGCGAGCAAGGCATGCTTTCACCGTCGCGGATCCATGTGTGTAGATGACGATGAACTCATCGCCGGTGATGGCTCTATGAAAGCACAAGTGCTCCCTAGGTGGTTTTGATAATTGATGACAACATATCTCTTGTTGGACTAACATTTCTATCTAGCATGTTTCAGATAAGTTCAACAATGGAGTGGCATGGACTAAAGGTTGTGGGAACTCCTTCAAGATGCTAAGGACAAAGGATTGGCTAAAGCTTCAAGCTCAAGACTCTTCATTTTACATTTTAGTGATCCAAGATCACATTGAGTCCATAGGAAAAGCCAATACTATCAAGGAGGGATGAGGTGTTGCTTAATGAGCCTCTTGCTTCATGTGCTTAATGATATGCTCCAAAATCCTCAGCTACTTTCCCACTTCCACATATGACCTAAACCCAAAAGCCAAACTCAGACCTACCGATTCTTTCTATCCGGCGCCACCGAGTTTCACTTGTCATAAGCCACTGCCAAACCATAGCAATTCGGTTGTACCGATAGGGATCTCGGTCTCACCGAGATGGGATTGCAAACTCTCTGTTTCCCTTTCGTAACTTTTTGGTCTCACCGAAAGAGCGAATCAGTCCCACCGAGATTGCAGTGTAAACTCTTTGTTTCCTTTTTGTAACTTTTCGGTCTCACCGAAAGAGCAAATCGGTCCCACCGAGTTTACCTGACCAACTCTCTGGTTAGCTTATTACCAAACTCGGTCTCACCGAGTTTGTGTAATCGGTCACACCGAGATCACGTTATGCCCAAACCCTAACCATATCGGTCCTACCGAGTTGCATGTCAGTCCCACTGAAAATCTCTAACGGTCACTAGGTTTACCTTTTCGGTCCGACCGAGTTTGTTGATTCGGTCCCACCGAGATTGGAAAACTGTGTGTAACAGTTGGATTTTGTGTGGAGGCTATATATACCCCTCCACCTCCTCTTCATTCGTGGAGAGAGCCATCAGAACACATACACAATTCCAACTCATATGTTCTGAGAGAGAACCACCTACTCATGTGTTGAGACCAAGATATTCCATTCCTACCATATGAATCTTGATCTCTAGCCTTCCCCAAGTTGCTTTCCACTCAAATCTTCTTTCCACAAAATCCAAATCCTATGAGAGAGAGTTGAGTGTTGGAGAGACTATCATTTGAAGCACAAGAGCAAGGAGTTCATTACCTACACACCATTTGTTACTTCTTGGAGAGTGGTGTCTCCTAGATTGGCTAGGTGTTACTTGGGAGCCTCCGACAAGATTGTGGAGTTGAACCAAGGAGTTTGTAAGGGCAAGGAGATTGCCTACTTCGTTAAGATCTACCGCTAGTGAGGCAAGTCCTTCGTGGGCGATGGCCATGGTGGGATAGACAAGGTTGCTTCTTCGTGGACCCTTCGTGGGTGGTTGCTTCTTCGTGGACCCTTCGTGGGTGGAGCCCTCCGTGGACTCGCGCAACCATTACCCTTCGTGGGTGGAGCCCTCCGTGGACTCGCGCAACCGTTACCCTTCGTGGGTTGAAGTCTCCATCAACGTGGATGTAGGATAGCACCACCTATCCGAACCACAGGAAAAACATCCGTGTCTCCAATTGCGTTTGAATTCTCCAAACCCTTCCCCTTACATTCTTGCAAGTTGCATGCTTTACATCCGCTGCTCATACACTCTTTGCATGCTTGCTTGATATGTATTGTGTATGTTGAAATTGTGCCTAAAACTCCACTCAAACCAAAAAGGCCTAAAAATTGCAACTTTAGCACTAAGTGTCTAATCACCCCCTCTAGACACATCTACTTCTAGATCCTACAAGTGGTATCAGAGCTTTGGTCTCCATTGCCTTGGTTTAATCACCATTGGAGGAAGATGGATGTGTCTACCTTAGGGAGTCTTAGACATAGAGTGCCTATTCTTGATGTAGAGTATTTTCATGAGTGGAAAAATGAGATGCTTGTAATTTTCAATCGATATCATTTGAACAAGTATATTGCTAGTCCTTGTGCACCTCATATTGATCCTTTGCATCCTACCCTAGCTGAAGATATTGACATGATTCGCAATCTTAGAACTATTGAGCTCATCATTAGAGGATTGCCCAAAAATTTGATTGCTAGTTTGCCTACTCTTAATTGTGCCTATACTATATGGAAATTTCTTGAGGAATGATTTCCCGATCATTCCTTGAAAACTTTGGATGAAATTCTCCATAAATCTATTGCCTTGAGTAAGATGAACTCTAGTGATCCTAGTTTTGGTAATTGTCTATTTGAACTTACCAATCTTAAGCATGCTAAAGGAGATGTTGGAATCATTAGTGATATCATATTCGAAGCTATAAGAATTCATAAAAGTGACCACTTTGATGATCATTTATCTAATGAATTACCCTCTCTAGGAAATGATGAGTCACAAGATCATGATGAACATGGATACTATGATGATGATGATAGTGACTTCGATCTTGATGATGCAATGAGACATTTTGGTCTTATGGCAAATCTTCGGGGATATGAATCAGGAGGAAAGGAATGGGTTCTTGATAGTGGATGTACTGATCATATGACCGGAGATGAAGAGATGTTTCGTGAGCTTGCTGAAAATGACGGCCCTCGAAAATATGTCACCTTTGGTGATAATTCAAAGGGTAAAGTGGTTGGCCTTGGTAAGGTGGCCATCTCACATGATAGTTCCATTCAAAATGTCATGCTCGTTGAATCTCTCGGCTACAACTTACTTTCAGTATCTAGACTTGCTGATTTCGGTTTGAATGTCCTATTTGCTGAGGTAGATTGCCAAGTATTTCATCGAGACAATCATAAAATGGTCTTTACCGGTATGCGTAGAGGTGATCTTTACATTGTCGATTTCTCTAAAAAGGCACAACCTAAAACTTGCTTTGTTGCTAAATCCTCAAAAGGTTGGTTGTGGCATAGACGACTAGGTCACGTTGGCATGAGAAACCTTGACAAGCTTATTAAAGGAAATCATATCCTTGGAGTTAACGATGTCATATTTGATAAGGATAGACTTTGCAGTGCTTGTCAAGGAGGTAAACAGGTTGGAGGAAGGCATCCCGTGAAGAACATCATGACCACAAGAAGGCCACCCGAGCTACTTCATATGGATCTTTTTGGTCCCAACGCCTACAAGAGTCTCGGTGGAAATTCTTTTGGTCTAGTTATAGTTGATGATTTTTCAAGTTTTACGTGGGTGTTCCTTCTTAATGACAACTCGCAGGTCCAGAAGATCTTCAGAAACTTCTCTAGGAAGGCCCAAAATCAGTTTGACGTGAAGATCAAGAAGGTTCGGAGTGACAACGGAACGGAGTTCAAGAACGCAAATGTGGACACCTTTCTTGACGAAGAAGGGATTTCACACGAGTTCTCGGCTACGTACACACCTCAACAAAATGGAGTTGTTGAGAGGAAGAACTGTACGCTCATCGAAATGGCAAGAACGATGCTTGATGAATACAAGACGCCGAAGCACTTTTGGGCAGAAGCGGTTGAGACAGCTTGTCATGCAACAAATCGCTTATATCTTCACAAGCTACTCGGCAAGACGGCATACGAGCTTCTCACCGGTAACAAACCCCAAGTTGGATACTTTCGAGTATTCGGCTCAAAGTGCTACATTCTTGATAAGCATCGTTGTTCAAAGTTTGCTCCTAAATCTCATGAAGGTTTTCTGCTTGGTTATGGCTCAAACTCTCACACTTACCGTGTCTACAACAATTTCACCCGAAAGGTTGAAGAGACGGTAGATGTGAAGTTTGATGAATCTAATGGCTCGCAAGTAGAGAAATTGCCAATTGATGTAGGAGACAAAGACCCTTCAGAAGCAATCCAAGACTTGTCCATTGGCAAAATCCGTCCAACGGAGGTGAAGGAGAGTACTTCATCCGTCCAAGTGGAAGCTTCTACTTCACGACAAGGTGAACCAAGAATCGACACGGAAGCATCCACAAGTGGGACACACCAAGATGAAGAAGACAAGGAAATGCATCAAGACGAACATCCACAACCTCTTTCTCCACCACGACAAGAGAACGACGACGTCAACAATGAAGAAGGCCAAGAAGAAGAACAAGATGAAGAAGATGTTCAACGAAGACCCAAGCAAAAGCTCTCACGAGTTCGAGCAAGAATTGTCAAAGATCATCCCGTCGAGCAAATCTTAAATGATATACAAACCGGGAGAATCACTCGCTCAAAGACTCGTTTAGCTAAATTTTGTGAAAACTATTCATTCATCTCTAGCATTGAACCTATGAAGGTTGAAGAAGCATTGGAAGATCCGGATTGGATGAATGCTATGCATGAAGAGCTACACAACTTTGAGAGAAACCAAGTTTGGACATTAGTTGAGAAGCCCGACAACAACCACAACATCATTGGTACCAAATAGGTGTTTCGCAACAAGCAAGATGAAGATGGACAAGTGGTTCGCAACAAAGCACGTCTCGTCGCCCAAGGGTACACACAACTCGAAGGTATGGACTATGGTGAGACATATGCTCCCGTTGCTAGACTTGAGTCCATTCGCATCTTACTTGCCTATGCTAATCACCATAATATCAACTTGTACCAAATGGACATTAAAAGTGCTTTTCTAAATGGTGAAATAGAGGAGGAAGTTTATGTCAAACAACCTCCCGGCTTTATCAATCCTAAGAAACCAAATCATGTTTACAAACTTCACAAAGCTCTTTATGGTCTTAAACAAGCTCCTAGAGCATGGTATAAATGCTTGACCAAGTTCCTTATTACAAGTGGTTTTGAAATTGGTAAAATTGATTCTACTCTTTTTACTAAAAGGGTTAATGGAGAACTATTTGTATGCCAAATTTATGTTGATGATATCATATTTGGTTCAACTAACCCTCTCTTTAGTGAAAAGTTTGGAAAGCTAATGTTAGAGAAGTTTGAGATGTCTATGATGAGTGAACTCAAATTCTTTCTCGGTTTGCAAATCAAGCAAACTAAGGAAGGTACATTTGTCTCTCAAACAAAGTACACCAAGGACTTATTCAAGAAGTTCAATATGCAAGAATGCAAAGGTATGTCTACACCCATGCCTACTAGTGGACATAATGATTTGACCAAAGATGGTGAACCGGTTGATCAAAAGGTTTATCGCTCTATGATTGGTTCATTGTTATACCTATGTGCTTCACGTCCCGATATTATGCTAAGTGTGTGCATGTGTGCACGATATCAAGCTGCTCCTAAAGAATGTCATCTTAAGGCTGTGAAAAGGATAGTGAGATATTTAATCCATACACCAAATTTTGGCATTTGGTATCCTAAGATGTCTTCTTTTGATCTTGTTGGCTATTCCGACTCGGATTATGCCGGAGACAAGGTTGATAGAAAGTCATGTCATGTCTGCTAGACCCATATCGTAGGCCTGACAATATAGCTTCTGCCTGTTCGCACGCCATGCCGACGCATGGGTAACTTCACTGAATTCCATCAACTGTCGCGCCTCCCAAGACCTTCGCCTCCCTCGCGCGGTCGCGCCCTTTGAGACTTCGACCGGCTATAAATGAGCAATTTTTTGCCTACTCCGCATGCATGATACTCCCTCTAGTCCTTTTTACTTCCGTTAACCGTTTGCAAAGTGTTTAAACAAATTTATACTAAAAATATCAATATCTACAATACTGATTATAATGAGTATAAGAACTATGTTTTATAATGAGTATAAAAATATTGATTTGACATTATGAATGTTGATACATTTTTCTATAAGTTTGGTCAAAGTAGAGGTACATTGACTTCAGACAAAACTCAAATGCACAATGCAGACTACTAGTTCCTCCGTCCAGGTGTGTGCCATGTCCTATCTTGTCATCACAACAAGAGATATTAGAGTAGTACTACCTCCCTTCTAGTTTAAAGGGCTCGATTCAAAAATTTCACCTACTCTTAGCAAGATAGAGGCGGTGGAATAGTATTTGTAGTCTGCAAAATTACTCAACTAATGTTGTCGTTCTTCACAAAAAAATGTGTTTACCAATGCATGCATGAACACTAGTTACTCTAACCCCCCTCTCTTCTTTAATTCTTTGCCACATCAGCATGTTTGCTATTCCCGTGTGCATGATACCAGTTAAGATACCACCATTACGGCCAGCCTTAATCATCGCATGTAATAATTTAGTGCACCTTGAAATAGTATGAACATGTGTGGGGCGTGTATGTTTTTAATGACTTGAGACTATACCTAGCCCAGCATGCAAGATGAGACTTATTATGCACCGTTCCCCATACTTGCAGGAAGCCCGTTTGTCTCCATGTGTGGAAACAATATGCCTGCTAGACTCTCCTTCTCCCTCCGGCGGTCCCACCACTCCACCCCGTGTGGAAAAAATCTGCATGCATGACTCTCCTCCCCCCGCGCTCGTCCAATCCGTTGTGACCGGAAATATTTCCACCCTTTCCCTCCCCCGTAATTTACTCCAACAAATATGCCCACGTACTACCTCCTTTCCGGTTTATAGGGCTCAATTCAAAAATCTCACCAACCAAGGTAGATGATGAGTGGTGGAATAATTTTCATGGTTCGTAAAAGCACACAATTAATGCGCTCGTTTTTCTCAAAGAATTGTGTTTACCAATGCATTAATTGCAATGCATGCATGCATGAAGTACATGCATTGGTCAAGTTTCTCATAATCCTCGCATGCAATGAATTAATGCACCTTGAAATCTGAGCATGTGATGGGAGTAGCTGTTACGTTAATCACGCAACATATCTTCCGAGACGCTGCTTCAGTTACTTAACTGCAGGTGCATTTGGTCACTGACATATGGGCCCAACAGGGATCTGGCCCACATGTCAGTGACGCAACTGGACCTGCAGTTAAGTCAGTGCAGCTCAGTCCATATATTACATAGGTGTGCCATTGCTCGCTATAAATACCGCGCCTCCCACGGCATTCGGAAGAACGCTCACGTTCATCGCTATCTCCTCCCCCTCCCTCTCACGTCGACCACCATGGCATCGCCCCTCCCAAGCCCTAGGCGCCCCTCTCAGCACCGCCTAGACGGTCATGCGTCGGCGTTCCGTTCCTCGCCACCACTAGTTGAGGACGACACGTCGGTGTTCCACACCTCGCCGCGACGCGTCGAGGTCGACGCGTCGGTGTTCCCAATCTCGCCAACACGCGTGTTGGAGTTCGCGTCGGCTCCCCGCTACAAGGAGAATGCCGCGCCGCCCACCGCCCGCCGCCCCCACCCCCCAGCCTTGAGGAGCTTTGGAAAGAAATGGATGTCGCCATGTGGGAGGCTTTGCCACCGGCAGAGAAAGCCAAAATAGAGGCGGAGAAGAAGGCCGAGGATGAGAGGCGCGCAACGGGGCAAGCTGCCTGGCAGGTCTATGTCGCGTCCGAGAGAGTCAAGTAATTGGCTCTTTGGCAGAAGGCTCGTGCAAGGGCCGTGAGGGTGGCGGAGGACGCCCGTGCCAAAGCCTTGAGTGCAGTAGGGCCTAATCGCCTCATCTACGCTTGGCGATACGTGGACCGGGTGCATGCTTCCAGCGAGGAGGAGTACCTGTTGGCGCCGGATCACCACACCGGTGAGATCGCGCTCGCCCGCCGGCAAGCCGCCAATTAGCACCTCACGAGTTGCGAGGCTGAGGAAGAGGCATTGTGTCGGCACGCTGGGAAACGGCCGCGCACCAGCGCACTTGTGGCGCGCCGCAAGCGCTCCTGCGAGCGTCGTGGCTTTTAGTAGAAGTATAATTTAGTTTCGTAAGGTGATCTCATTAGTTTTGGGACGCAAATGATAAATTCCGAACATTCGGGAATTATTAGCGTCCTCAATTAAGTATGTAAGAGGGAAAGTTTGGAAACCTTGTGTACACGTACGCATTTTGTAAGTAGGTGCATATAACACAAACTTTACTATATACTATCGCACTACACGTCTCTCTCTATATATGCTTGCAAACTGTGCTAGTCCCTCCGTCCAGGTGAATAAGTCATCTTTGGTTGTGCACCATGAACAAGAAGGAGGGAAGACTTTATACACCTAGATGGAGGAGTACTACTATTACTTATGTACATGCAAATGCACGTTTTAACATTATGATGCGGTTTTTGTAAAAGTAGAAAAACAGCACTAGTCAAGCTTGTGAAACGATTCAATGCAAAAATGCTCGTTTGATTTTTTACCTTTAGCTTCCTTCTCAGTGGTTATTTCTCTGTCGTACTTTGTACAGAGTATCTCACTGGCCGGAAAGGCATGCAAATTCCCAAACTTCTTCCTACACCATGTATCGAATTTTTTGCCTAACAAGTTGTGAAGCCCAAATAACTAAGTGAGGCGCCTTAATGTTACTCTCCACTGTGACTAGTCTTATTGGAAAAGCTGGGGAAGAGACGACTTATTTTCTAAGCCGCCAAAAGAACTGGCCCTAGGATTAGTAACTAGGGATACTAGGAGTAGTAGCTAGGGATCGAGTGTGCGAGATGAACCGGAGAAAGTAAATGCAGAGAGATGAAATGCAAAAAAGACGAAGGGATGTGATGGTTGCTTGTCCGTTTATTTTACCAGGCCACTTATTGCTGGGAGTGGTTGGGTTTTGTGATATGACGACTTTACTGTAGCGCCATGAGCGGGGCGAGACTCCTATGCAGCACCGCCGTCTACACTAGTACTACATCGGTCGTGGTTTATCCCCCATTGAATTTGACTGAAGATTTAACTGAAAAAATGTTAATGCATGTCAACAAAAACAATATCTTGGATTCGTATTTGAACATAGTTTTCAATGATATAATTTTAGGTGACATGCATCAACATTTATCATACTATATATAATGTTAGTTAAGTTTTTGGTCATACTAATCTATAGTAAGGTGCCCGTGCGTTGCATGGAAGAGTGCAATGCATTGATCGGGGATTTGTTTATTTTGACAAAGGATGTGGGGGTCATCTCATGTGCAATGGGTATCGATAGGTTTCTTTGGATATTATTTCATCTCTAGAGCTCACAAACATCCAGGTAAAATAGATAAAAAAGTATGTTTTGCAAACAAAAGCGTTCAACTGTTCAACCTGCATCCAAAACTTGTGAAGAAATAACACTTATTGTGCTTTGCAAGAAATGATCTTCAAGAATTAGTTTTTGAGTATCCATTGTTATACATGTTGGCTACATATGACATGGCACTTTCTTGTAGTCAACAGTTGGCTATACTATTTAAGTATTAACCATGCCCTTATACACCTATACGGAGGGATTAAATCAGGATGACTTGGAAGGGGGCAGAGGAGATGTAAGAAATGGTACGTCATAAGTCTTTCACCAGCACTGTAGTAAACATTCATACATGGAAGATTCTAGACTAAACCATAAATGGATACACTTTTATTCATGCGCGACACTCCAATAGAGCAAGATCATGCATGGAAGTCTCCACATGCTTAGACAACGGATTACATTGAGCGAAGACTAATGATCAACATTTAACTTGGTAATGCAGATGTCTAGGTGAACCTCGTTGGAGTCCCCGTGCACATTGTTGGGGATCAAATCATACCATGTGTCTTCCATGTCCACATCGGTGGGAAGGTCCCAGCTCGGCAGAGTCCAAGTCAGCTTGACGTAGCCAGTGTCGCCGCCCACGTACCTCCGAGGGGTAGTAATAGTGAGCACGCACCCATACATCGGCCTCTGTCAGTGTCAGCGTCAGCGGCGTTGCCCCTGGCGCACACTACAGAGACAGGGCGGCGGCCTGCGCGGGCCTCGCCGGTGCCCACGATCAAGAGGAAGACGCTACCGTCCTCCTCCGAGGCTAGCAGGCGGCGGTGATCCTCCAGCGACTCCGGCATGGTGAACGGGTAGCACGTATTGTACTTGATGTTCTCTGCCAAGGGCCAGTAGTGATCGCGGCACGCCTGCGTGAGCTGATGCGCGATGTCCGCCAGTGAGCCCCAAAACGGCATCGGGCACTCATAGCAGTAGACGAAGGGATCCTTGGAGGCATCGACCAGGCCGTCCATGAAACGGGAGTGGCTGTAGGGGACATTCTGCTAGTTGAACATATGAGCAAGTTACTACGAGATTTAGTCTGAATAAGCACAAAATAAATCATGACGGCTATAACAGAGATTAAACTAATCATGTGGACTAGCATAGTACATGAACAGATTGAATCTAGGACACACACTAGATAAATGAATTCTACCACGATTTTGAGTAGGAAGGACAGCAACACATACGGTGCAACGGGAGCAGCACCGTCGGCGTTGAGGTTGTCGCCCATGTCGTTGAGGAAGAGGTTGCCGAGGTCGGGGAAGAAGTCGTCGTCGATGAACTCGTCGCTGCCAGCAGTCGCGAGAGTGCACTCCCCAAATTTCAATAGCGTCCGCCGAATGGAGCGCATGATGGAGTGGCTATAGGGGATGTTGCAGGGAAAATTTGATAATTTTGACCTCAGGACGAAATCATAGTTTCACGGGCAGTTCATTCTGTGATTTGATTTCGTCCCGAGGTCAAAATTGTCAAATTTGCCGATGTTGCGGCCGCCGAATGGAGCGCAGGAGTAGCCCACGAAGCAGTAGATGGTGCTCCTCCCTAGTCTCTATTCTTATCTCTATCTCTACTTCTCTTGTTTGTTTTTTATAATATACTAGTTGTAGCTGTCAAATCAAATAGTACTGCGCCATCCGCTGCACGCGCGGCTGAACATGCCTCCTCGCCTCGATCAAACCCCTCCGTTAAACCTTTGTACATGACTTGCAGGCTGGCTACAGACTCGTACAGAAAGTTAAAAAGAAACAAATCCATCCTTAATCTTGTATTCTAAGTACTCTGTGGGTTCCACTGCCAGTACAGTAGCGAAAGAAGTATATATTAACAAAATATAAAAAGCTAAAGTTTAGGACAGAATTCGAACTTAGGTCATCGTGCTGCAAGCATCCGGACCGGACCAGTACACTAGGTGTTGGTTGGGGAGAATGCAAGAGATAAACCTTTATAACAATGAGCCCGTCTGTTGCAACGGATCCAAAGTAGAATAATACATATTCACAAATTTGAAAGAAAATAGTTTACTTTTGATATATATATATATATATATATATCACTAAAAATATTTGATGTTTCACTCCAAATATATTCTTTGGGCTCTTTTGATGAAGTAAGGGAGGAATGTGGTTGGTTTCAAGATACTAAGGGTTTTTTTGTAAACTGGAGAAGAGAAGTGGGAATTGTTGCAAAAGGCCACAACTTACATCACAGTCGTTAGATGCAGATCTAATGGTCAGAAATGGCGGATGGCAGACACACCATCATCACCAACTGAGTCTTTTATAGGAGTAGGAGTAGAGAAAAAACGAGTTGGTGATGATGGTGTGCCTGCCATCTTATAATATAGACTGTCCGATCTATATCTGACGGATAGAAAGCAAACTATGAAAATTTTACAAAAGATACCCACACCTCTCTCCACATTTACAGATAAGGCCTTGCCTCGTTCATCCTTATCTCCCACAACCTCGTTGCTGAGCAATTAAAAAAGGAAGTCTCTGGAACAATCTGCCATGGTGGCCGCTGCCGGCGCCGTCCATCCCCATGCCTCCGCCCAGTCCGACCACCAGTCACCACCACGCCCCACTCCTCCTCACCTCTATCATCTTTCTCGAGATATCATTTTTTCGATGAAATGGTCGACATACCATTTTCTGATAAAATTCTCAAGATATCATTAGTTTTTACACATGCGATTACTCCTGCATGGGTCAATCACAATAGGTGTTTTTGTAAAAAAAAATGCATCTTGATGTTCCATGCAATGCACGGGCATCTTGCTATTTTTTTGCATATAATTCCAAACACCACGTAGACACGATCTTTGACCATTTTACAACTATGTTAGTATCATTGTTAGTGGTCAGCCGGTGCAAGTTATAGCCCCGGGTGTTTTAACCTTTTTTAGTAATGATATCTGGCGATTGTTCACTACGAGCTCAATCAGGGCGAATCCCACGTAACCGGCAGATTTCCATCCGATGGAGGCCAGTTTTTAAGCCATAGTATTTGACAAAACCGCCACCCTTACACATTTACTGTAACTGCGTCGTGGGCGTTTGCAACTGCCATGTGTCCCAGTGAACGTTTGCTAGGGATTGGAGTTAGCACCGATGGCGGTTCGTAGTCGTTCCACGCTCGGGCATTGAACTTTGTAACTATTTTTAGATTAGAATATACTACTCCTCCAGTCCTACTCCACTACTACTCTACTCAAGCAATTTAGGGCATAGTAGTAGGTATTGTAGGGAGTACCAGTACTGTAATCACCCAAGCAAGTTGTCTGGCATCGATATGACCCTATGCTGCCGGTATGTGTCTCGTAAGTCAAGCGGAGTGCTGTAGTCATCATCACCTGTCCACTTCCCGCAGCACATATTCGCTTCTCCATATTTGTCCACACATAATCTTGTCCAATCTTCCATCCACGCTAAGGCGCCTCCCCCTCCTCCGAAACCCAAGCACTAACAATGGCAGAACCGAGTAGCTTCCGCCAAAAGAGTGGCTAGAATTCGCTCCCCACAGAGGTAATCAAGATCATTGTTTCGCGTGTGGACAATCTCAGTACCATGCCGCTCGTCGCATGCTTGTTGGGGCTGTACCATTTACTCAAAGCCCTCAGGCCGGAGCTTTTTAAGCCAGCTCCTTGCTTGCTGATGCCGCCTGATCTTCAGAAACGGCGTGTCACGCAGCATAACGATCGTAGGGTGGCGAGCATCAACCCCCTTGACTGCGATCCGATCCCCGTCACCCTCAACTACATTAACGGTATGTACTGGGTCGGCATGACCACGTCTTGGATGGTGCTCGTCGATGGTCGCGGCAGCTGGATGGTCGTGGAGGTCTACACCCGGTGATTGATCCCCCTGCCTTCGATTAACACGGCACTGCTTTGGCACCGTGGCCTAGAATACTCGGAACCTTATAATAGCCAACATGATACCAAGTTTGATTTGCTCAAGGTTGTAATCTGCCAAGTGCCCACAAGATCCGTGAATTATAAAGACTTCAGGCTAATTGCATTCTTTAACCGCTGTCTCGCCTATCTGACAGGTCACTGCGGTAAGTGGATAAATCTGCACGTCCATCGCAGGATCATACATCCTCCATGGTTCTCTGATGCCATTGAACACAAGGGCTTCATTTACGCTGTCGACTCCTTCTATGGCTGGACGTATTGCTGGCCTACTCCAGTCATCCCTACAAACAACTATTACAACAGTATGTTACTTTCCTATGGTATCATGATGGCTTGCTTATATTACTGTCAACATTTACTGAAAAAATATTCATGCTCATAACATGTTGTTCTTAAGATTGACTACATCAAGAACCCTTTTTTATTTGACTCCAACTTTTTTTAGGGTTATTTGACTCCAACTTGATATGATGTTGTAGGCCGCCTGGTGTCCCTACCCATCCTAATCCCAGAACCTTTCAAAGAAAAGTAGCATGGCAGTTGCAGGTGGTTCCTAGCTCGATCAGACAACGACGAACGATTGAAGATCGTTCGCACGTATCGGACGTGTTGTTTCGTGGAATACAATCACAGTACCTGCAAGGTCTTTGAGCAGGATCCCAGCTTCTCTGGGCCTTCAGGAATTTTTTTACTGGAGGTTGGTAAGTAGCCTTGGTACACGCTCTCTGTTTTTTGGACTGAATTATCCAATTAACCAAGAGATAACCGATGGCAAGGATCATGATGGCAGCGCGGTTTCGTTCATCAGGCAAAACTGTGTGTACACAACGTACCATGCGTCTCTGTGTGCACCATACCCTGATATGTGCTACCACGCTTTGTAGCCCAAAGTAGGAGAGAGGGTCGCAAGTATCAGACTTCGACCTGCTGGTTGGAGTTTCCCCCGTCAGGTACACATCTGGTTCAAGCCGCCAGCCAATCCCCACAACTTAATAAATAGTAACGTCTAACTGAGCCAGTTAGTTAGATGCGTACACTTGCTGTAGTAGGATCTTTATTTAGTTTGATGCATACACTTGTTCTTTTTTGGTAGCCCTTTTGTAATGATAGCTGATGTTTGGTTTGGAAGAGAGAGCTGCGTCTTCACTCTTCTGGCCTGCTTACTGCTTCTGTTACACCCCCAGCCCTGGTTCCTGCTGCCGCAGTTTTCAATGTACTATCAGTAGTATATTCCGTATGTTGGTTGAATAAATGTGTTGTTAGGATGACAAACACAATGTTTTGGAAGTCGTTGCATGGTTCGATCCTTTAGTGCCCCGTACCGTACATAGCGCATACTATTTTTCGTACGGAACACATTTTCCACTTGTTAATAACATGCAACCCACTGATGAAGGCCCAATAGAGAAACCCATAATTAACTAGAAGGGAGGCTCTCACATGAATCCGGCCCAGGTACATGCTCATGGTCCCCTAAACATAAATAATTAAATAAAGCTAAATTCTCGTGCACAAGTTCTTTAAATTCATGATTTAACAGGAGGATATTATTTCCTATGATAGTGTCGTTACATTCAGTCGATATTATTCTTAGGCAAAGATAGCGACCAGTCTTATTTCTCCCAGCATTTTCTTCCTGCAACCAGCAGACCAATGCAAATCATAGTCAACGCCGTAAATAGTTCCGGTTCATTTTTATTTTTCAATAAGAATGTCCAATCCAGCCCAGCACAATGGCGACAACACTTTATCCTCCGCCTTGGTGCGTGATAACCCACAAGTATAGGGGATCGCAATAGTTTTCGAGGGTAGAGTATTCAACCCAAATTTATTGATTCGACACAAGGGGAGCCAAAGAATATTCTCAAGTATTAGCAGCTAAGTTGTCAATTCAACCACACCTGGAAACTTAATATCTGCAGCAAAGTATTTAGTAGCAAAGTAGTATGATAGTAGTGGTAACGGTAGCAAAAGGTAATGATAGCAAAAGTAATGTTTTTGGTATTTTGTAGTGATGATAGCAATAGCAACGGAAAAGTAAATAAGCGAAGAACAATATATGGAAAGCTCGTAGGCAATGGATCGGTGATAGAGAATTATGCCGGATGCGGTTCATCATGTAACAGTCATAACCTAGGTGACACAGGACTAGCTCCAATTCATCAATTTAATGTAGGCATGTATTCCAAATATAGTCATACGTTCTTATGGAAAAGAACTTGCATGACATCTTTTGTCCTACCCTCCCATGGCAGCGGGGTCCTAGCGGAAACTAAGGGATATTAAGGCCTCATTTTAATAGAGTACCGGACCAAAGCATTAACACGTAGTGAATACATGAACTCCTCAAACTACGGTCATCACCGGTAAGTATCCCGATTATTGTCACTTCGGGGTTAACGGATCATAACACATAATAGGTGACTATAGACTTGCAAGATAGGATCAAGAACTCTCATATATTGATGAAAACATAATAGGTTCAGATCTGAAATCATCGCACTCGGGCCCTAGTGACAACCATTACGCATAGCAAAGTCATAGCAACATCAATCTCAGAACATAGTGGATACTCGGGATCAAATCCTAACAATACTAACTCAATTACATGATAAATCTCATCCAACCCATCACCGTCCAGCAAGCCTACGATGGAATTACTCACGCACGGCGGTGAGCATCATGAAATTGGTGATGGAGGAAGGTTGATGATGACGATGGTGATGGATTCCCCTCTCCGGAGCCCCGAACGGACTCCAGATCAGCCCTCCCAAGAGGTTTTAGGGCTTGGCGGCGGCTCCGTATCATAAAACGCGATGAATCCTTCTCTCTGATTTTTTTCTCTCTAAAACCAAATATATAGAGTTGTAGTTGAGGTCAGAGGAGCTCCAGGGGGCCCACAAGGTAGGGGGCGCGCCCCCCACCCTCGTGGACAGGTGGTGGGCCCCCTGGTCTTCATCTATTGCAAGGATTTTTTATTATTTCCAAATAGACGTTCCGTGAAGTTTCAGGTCATTCCGAGAACTTCTGTTTCTGCACATAAATAACACCATGGCAATTCTGCTGAAAACAGCGTCAGTCCGGGTTAGTTCCATTCAAATCATGCAAGTTAGAGTCCAAAACAAGGGCAAAAGTGTTTGGAAAAGTAGATACGACGGAGACGTATCATGGACTCATATGGAAGAACTTTGGGGTTTATGGGATTGGATGCACAAGCAGTATTCCCGTTTAGTACAGGTGAAGGCTAGCAAAAGACTGGGAAGCGACCAGCTAGAGAGCGACAACAGTCATGAACATGCATTAAAATTAATCAACACCGAATGCAAGCATGAGTAGGATATAATCCACCATGAACATAAATATCGTGAAGGCTATGTTGATTTTGTTTCAACTACATGCGTGAACATGTGCCAAGTCAAGTCACTTAAATCATTCAGAGGAGGATACCACCCTATCATACCACATCACAACCATTTTAATAGCATGTTGGCACACAGGGTGAACCATTATAAGCTCTTAGCTAATCAAGCATGGCACAAGAAACTATGATCTCTAGTTGTCATTGCAAACATGTTTATTCATAATAGGCTGAATCAGGAACGATGAACTAATCATATTTACAAAAACAAGAGAGGTCGTGTTCATACCAGCTTTTCTCATCTCAATCAATCCATCATATATCGTCATAATTGTCTTTCACTTGCACGACCGAACAATGTGGATAATAATAATAGTGCACGTGCATTGGACTAAGATGGAATTTGCAAGCATTCAATTCAAGAGAGAAGACAAGGTGATATGGGCTCTTTTGTCAGATCAACAATAATGCATATAAGAGGCACTTCAACAATTTAATCATGGTCTTCTCCTATCGACCCCCAAAGAAAAGAAAAGAAATAAAACTATTTATATGGGAAAGCTCCCAACAAGTAAAAGAAGAACATGAAATCTTTTTGGGTTTTCTTTTTAATTACTACTACAAGCATGGAAAGTAAACTAATTTAAAACTACAACTAATTTTTTTGTTTTTTCTTAAGGTTTTATTAAGCACACAAGAAGAAAGCATAAAAAAGGGGAAATAAACTAGCATGGATGATACAATGAAAAAGTATGAGCACCAACATCTAGCAATGAGTGTGTGAACATGAATGTAATGTCGGTGGGAAATACGTACTCCCCCAAGCTTAGACTTTTGGCCTAAGTTGGTCTATGGCCACGGTTGGCCTGGCGGATATCCATAGTAATAGTTGGGGTCGTACTGAGATGCAGCGGCTATCGCCTCCTGAGCTGCAGCATGGCGACAAGCGGCCTCCGCCCTCCTCTCGTGCTCATCTGCCTCCTCTCTGGTAATAACATATCTTCCTTTTGCCTGATAATCAAAGAAGGCAGGAGCAGGGAGAGTAATACGGACATCACGACGTATGTCAAAGATTAAGCGATACTGGAAAGGTGATTCATTCCTCTTGAGAAACTGGTGGTGAACCATAGCCTCATAATCCAAATAAGCAGGAGGAAACTCAATAACATCTTCATGTATGGCTATAACAAGAAAATTAGCTATGCGGGTTGCATAAATTCCACCAAATAAATCTCCATTAAATCTATTAAGATGCAACCTACGTGCAACAATGGCTCCCAAGTTATAAGATTTATCTCCTAACACAACACTCCTAAGAATACTGAGGTCGGGGACACACATGTGACATGCCTCATCTTTACCATTAATGCATCTACCTATGAAGAGAGCAAAATAATGTATAGCAGGAAAGTGAATGCTCCCTATGGTAGCTTGTGTTATATCTCTAGATTCCCCCACAGTTATACTAGCAAGAAAACCTCTAAATTCAGATTTGTGAGGTTCCCTGACACTACCCCATTGTGGAAGCTTACAAGCAGTGGTAAAATCCTCTAAGTCCATAGTGTAAGAATTTTCAAAAAGATCAAACAAGACAGTTGGAGAATTACGTGAAGATGAAAATTCAAACCTCCTCACAAAGGAACTAGTGAGATAGTGATACTGGCGGCACTTTTCTTCCTCGAAGCTCACAAGATCAGCGTTACACAAATATGCGTTAAATTCTTCCTTAATTCCCACTCGATCCATAAAGTTTTCCGAAGGCCATTCACAAGGATGCACTGGAGCGTCTCTTGGTGGCTCATCATCAGCATCACGCATTGCAAGCCTGGGCTCTTGTTTCCTTGAAGAGCCACCTTGGTCCATTTTCCTAAACATGTTTCTTCCTATGAAAAATTTCTCAAATTTTTAGTGACTTCAAATAAAAGTCAACCAAACTCAATAAAATTGATAGCAACTACTCCTACAAGTGCCTAGAGCCGATATCATGCATCAAAACTACTTTTGACCATATAAATTTGACATGCAAGCTCAAGAACAGGGTCACCCAAGCAACAAAAATTTGCAGTGAATAAAGCACTAGAACAAAAACTAATTGGACCAATGGAGGAGTCACATACCAAGGAACAATCTCCCCAAGCAGTTTTGTGAGAGGTGCTTTGAGCAAGGAGATCGAAAATGGCAGTAAAATGAACTAGAACTCGTGCTTGAGCTCGATATTCGTGTTTGTGGGAGGAAGAAGAAGTGTGTGGGTGCAGGAATAAGTGGAGGGGGCCACCGTGGGCCCACGAGGCAGGGGGCACCCTCCACCCTCGTGGTCAGGTGGATGCCCCCCGTGTTGTGTTCTCGGTGCCAAATATTCTCAAATATTCGAGAAAAAATCATATTTAAATTTCAGGGCATTTGGAGAACTTTTATTTTCGGGGTATTTCTGTATTGCACGGATAAATCAGATAACAGACAGAAAAATATTATTTTTATTTTATTTAATATAAATAACAAAAAGTAAGAGGAGGGTACAGAAGGTTGTGCCTTCTAGTTTCATCCTTCTCATGATCATCAAAAGGAATCCACTAACAAGGTTGATCAAGTCTTGTTAACGAACTCATTCCGAATAACATGGAACCAGAGAAATTTCGAATAACACTATGTTACCTCAACGGGGATATGCACATCCCTAATAACAAGAATATCATATTTCTTCTTGACAGTAGGAAGAGTAAATTCAAAACCTCGAAAAATAATCGATGGAATTTTTCCAATAGAATTGATACTATGAACTTGAGGTTGTTTCCTCAGAAAGTGTACCGTATGCTTGTTACCATTAGCATGAAAAGTGACATTGCCTTTAGTGCAATCAATAACAGCCCCTGCAGTATTCAAAAAGGGTCTTCCAAGAATAATTGACATATTATCACCCTCGGGAATATCAAGAATAACAAAGTCCGTTAAAATAGTAACGTTTGCAACTACAACAGGCACATCCTCACAAATACCGACAGGTATAGCAGTTGATTTATCAACCATTTGCAAAGATATTTCAGTAGGTGTCAACTTATTCAAATCAAGTCTACGATATAAAGAGAGAGGCATAACACTAACACCGCCTCCAAGATCACATAAAGCAGTTTTAACATAGTTTCTTTTAATGGAGCATGGTATAGTGGGTACTCCTGGATCTCCAAGTTTCTTTGGTATTCCTCCATTAAAAGTATAATTAGCAAGCATGGTGGAAATTCCAGCTTCCGGTATCTTTCTTTTATTTGTAATAATATCTTTCATGTACTTAGTATAAGGATTCATTTTGAGCATATCAGTTAATCGCATATGCAAAAAGATAGGCCTAATCATTTCAGCAAAGCGCTCAAAATCCTCATCATCCTTTTTATTGGATGGTTTGGGAGGAAAAGGCATGGGTTTTTGAACCCATGGTTCTCTTTCTTTACCATGTTTCCTAGCAACAAAGTCTTTCTTATCATAACGTTGATTCTTTGATTGTGGGTTATCAAGATCAACATCAGGTTCAATTTCCATATCATTATCATTGCTAGGTTGAACTTCATCATGAACATTATTATTAACATTATCACTAGTTTCAGGTTCATTACCAGATTGTGTTTCAGCATCAGAAATAGAAATATCATTTGGGTTCTCAGGTGTATCAATAACAGGTTCACTAGAAGCATGCAAAGTCCTATCATTTTTCTTTTTCTTCCTTTTAGAAGGACTAGGTGCATCTATATTATTTCTCTAAGAATCTTGCTCAATTCTCTTAGGGTGGCCTTCAGGATACAAAGGTTCCTGAGTCATTCTACCACCTCTAGTCATAACTCTAACATCATTATCATTTTTCTTACTATTCAATTCATTGAGCAAGTCATTTTGAGCTTTAAGTACTTGTTCTACTTGAGTGGTAACCATAGAAGCATGTTTATTAATAAGTTTAAGTTCACCTTTGATATTAGCCATATAATCACCCAAGCGTTCAAGCATATTTGAATTGTATTTCAATTGTCTACCAAAATAAGCATTAAAATCTTCTTGCTTCACCATAAAATTATCAAACTCATCTAAGCATGGGCTAGCAAACTTAGTAAATGGGATTTCAGCTTTATCATATCTATAGAGAGAATTTACCTTTACTACCTGTGTCGGGTTATCAAGACCATGTATTTCTTCAATAGGTAAGAGATTAAGATCAGATGTTTCTTCAACAGGCGGTAAATTAAGACCGTGTATTTCTTCAATAGGAGGTAAATTCTTAACATCTTCAGCTTTAATACCCTTTTATTTCATGGATTTCTTTGCCTCTTGCATATCTTCAGGACTGAGAAATAGAACACCTCTTTTCTTCGGAGTTGGTTTAGGAATAGGCTCAGGAAGTGTCCAATTATTTTCATTTGTCAACATATTATTCAATAGAATTTTAGCTTCATCCGGTGTTCTTTCCCTGAAAACAGAACCAGCACAACTATCCAGGTAATCTCTGGAAGCATCGGTTAGTCCATTATAAAAGATACCAAGTATTTCATTTTTCTTAAGAGGATGATCAGGCAAAGCATTAAGTAATTGGAGAAGCCTCCCCCAAGCTTGTGGGAGACTCTCTTCTTCAATTTGCACAATATTATATATATATCCATTAAGGCAACTTGTTTCTTATGAGCAGGGAAATATTTAGCAGAGAAGTAATAAATCATATCCTGGGGACTATGCACACAACCAGGATCAAGAGAATTAAACCATATCTTAGCATCACCCTTTAATGAGAACAGGAATATTTTAAGGATATAAAAGTAACGAGTTCTCTCATCATTAGTGAACAGGGTAGCTATATCATTTAATTTAGTAAGATGTGCCACAACAGTTTCAGATTCATAGCCATAAAAAGGATCAGATTCAACCAAAGTAATTATATCAGGATCAACAGAGAATTCATAATCCTTATCAGTAACACAGATAGGTGAAGTAGCAAAAGCAGGGTCAGGTTTCATTCTAGCATTAAGGGATTGCTACTTCCATTTAGCTAATAACCTCTTTAGATCATATCTATCATTGCAAGCTAAAATAGCTCTAGCAGATTCTTCATCCAGAACATAACCCTCAGGAACAACAAGCAATTCATATTTATTAGGGGGAGAGTCTTCATCATCACTTTCGTCAATATTATCAGTTTCAATAATTTCATTATCTCTAGCCCTAGCAAGTTGTTCATCAAGAATTCACCAAGTGGCATAGTAGTATCAAGCATAGAAGTAGTTTCATCATAAGTATCATGCATAGCATAAGTGGCATCATCAATAACATGCGACATATCAGACTGAATGGCAGAAGCAGGTTTAGGTGTCGCAAGCTTACTCAAAACAGAAGGTTAATCAAGTGCAGAGCTAGATGGCAGTTCCTAACCTCCCCTCGTAGTTGAGGGATAAATCTTGGTTCTTGGATCATTCAAGTTCTTCATAATGATAAGAAGATATAAATCCCAAGTGACTCAAAGAATAGAGCTATGCTCCCTGGCAACGGCGCCAGAAAATAGTCTTGATAACCCACAAGTATAGGGGATCGCAACAGTTTTCGAGGGTAGAGTATTCAACCCAAATTTATTGATTCGACACAAGGGGAGCCAAAGAATATTCTCAAGTATTAGCAGCTGAGTTGTCAATTCAACCACACCTGGAAACTTAATATCTGCAGCAAGGTATTTCGTAGCAAAGTAATATGATAGTAGTGGTAACGGTTGCAAAAGGTAATGATAACAAAAGTAATGTTTTTGGTATTTTGTAGTGATTGTAACAATAGCAACGGAAAAGTAAATAAGCGAAGAACAATATAGGGAAAGCTCGTAGGCAATGGATCGGTGATAGAGAATTATGCCGGATGCGGTTCATCATGTAACAGTCATAACGTAGGGTGACACAGAACTAGCTCCAATTCATCAATGTAATGTAGGCATGTATTCCGAATATAGTCATGCGTGCTTATGGAAAAGAACTTGCATGACATCTTTTGCCCTATCCTCCCATGGCAGCGGGGTCCTATCGGAAACTAAGGGATATTAAGGCCTTCTTTTAATAGAGTACCGAACCAAAGCATTAACACATAGTGAATACATGAACTCCTCAAACTACGGTCATCACCGATAAGTATTCCGACTATTGTCACTTCGGGGTTAACGGATCATAACACATAATAGGTGACTATAGACTTGCAAGATAGGATCAAAAACTCTCATATATTGATGAAAACATAATAGGTTCAGATCTGTAATCATGGCACTCGGGCCCTAATGACAAGCATTAAGCATAGCAAAGTCATAGCAACATCAATCTCAGAACATAGTGGATACTAGGGATCACCCTAACAAAACTAACTCGATTACATGATAAATCTCATCCAACCCATCACCGTCCAGCAAGCCTACGATGGAATTACTCACGCACGGCGGTGAACATCATGAAATTGGTGATGGAGGATGGTTGATGATGACGATGGTGACGGATTCCCCTCTCCGGAGCCCCGAACAGACTCCAGATCAGCCCTCCTGAGAGGTTTTAGGGCTTGGCGGCGGCTCCGTATCGTAAAACGCGAGGAATCCTTCTCTCTGGTTTTTTCTCCGAAACCAAATATATAGAGTTGGAGTTGAGGTCGGAGAAGCTCCAGGGGGGCCACGAGGTAGGGGGCGCGCCCTAGGGGGGCAGGCGCGCCCCACCCTCGTGGCTAGGGTGTGGGCCCCCTGGTCTTCATCTTTTGCAAGGATTTTTTATTATTTCCAAATAGACGTTCCGTTAAGTTTCATGTCATTCCGAGAACTTTTGTTTCTGCACATAAATAACACCCTGGAGGCGCTTGCTGATATCTGGGACCCACATCATTTTCAACATATAGTCAATTAACGACAGAATTGCACAACTTTTTTTGAGTAGTAATTCGGAGGAGCAGGCTATAAACTGGGTTGTGCGGTCTTTGTGGCCCGTCTAACAACATGACCAGCCCGGCAGTTTTTTCTTTGGGAAAATAGGTAGCCCAGTATTTCTTTGAAGAATACCCAAGCTAGGCCTATTTGTTTTCTCCGACTTGGGCTGCAAGATGCATTCCGGCCTGGCCAAAGAGTATGGTCAGTGTCTGTTAAAAGTAATATCAAAAGGGGTTGAAAATTCCAAAAAAATTATAGCAAATGGGATATTAGTTTCTTTTTTGTTTTTGTTCTTCATTGATATCTTATATTGTATTTCATTGGACTTAACATGACATAGTGCTAATTTATTTTTTAATTTTTTTTAGTATGGCTACTAATTTTTGGATTAAGAATATTTTGTTCCTCGCAAAAAATTGCGAATTTTCAAAATTTCCCACATATTTAGTTAATTTTTTAACCCTGGTACTGACTAGAAAATGGGCAACAATTATAAAAATGGAAAATGGGCTGCAATAAATTCCATATGAATTAGAAAATGAGTAAAAATTATAAAATAATAGAAAATGGGTTGTACACGCCATAGATTTCGAGGCTGACTTGTTTACGCAAGGCTTTGTGAGTCAACACACGATTCTAGCAACAGTGACTGTTGGATGTCCATCCAACGACCGACGTGCTTCTTCAATCTTTGATCTTCCTACTCCAGCCGCCTAATCTAGCGTCGGCGGGACTGCCTGCTCCCTCCTCTTGTGGCCCGCTGTGATGCCGCGCAGGCTTCCCCGGCCCACCCTACTCCCTCCGCTGGCCTGGCTGCACGCAATCAACTGCCTCCTTATTACGCAAAAAATGATTCCTCCCACTGACATCTGGGGCGCACCGGTTGGGAGGCTGACCTGTGGGCCTACTAAGTTGACGTGTACGCAGGGCTTGTCAACTTAGTCAACAAACGATCCTAGCAGCAGTAACCGTTGGATTTGAATCGAACGGTCCTGCTGCTTCTTCAATCGCTGCTCTTCTTGCACCAGCCGCCCAAACCAGTGCCGGCAAGACCGCCTGCTCCTGCCTCCAGTGGCCGGCTGTGCTGCCATTGAGGCCTCACCGCCCTCTACTACTCCCACCGCTAGCCAGGCCATGCGGTGACGGCAGCCTCACACCGCAGCCGAACCAGTGAACCCTCGTACTCCCCTCCGCGTGGGCATCCACTGTCGCGTCTTCCCCGGCTCTGCGTCGTCCCCTTCCTAGGCCTCGCCGTCGTCCACCACCTTGGATGAGCTCGGCGCGAAGTGGTCAACGTGGTCAACGAACGACACCATCGGAAGTAGACTGTGCGTGGAGAGGCTGACAACTAGGTCCATGGCCGCATGCAAGGAAATGCCTCCTTATTACGCGCAAAATAATGATTCCTTCACCTGATAGCTGGGACCCACCGGAAGGGCCTCTGTATTTCACGAAAAAAACGTTCCCACCGCTGACAAGTCGGACCCACCAGCTATATCTTCGCACGCAAGGAAGTGCCTCCTTATTACGCACAAAAAAATGAATGCCCCCCTACTAGCTGGGACCCACAATAGTGGGAGGCTGACCTGTGGGCCAACTAAGTTGACGGGGACGGGGGGCTTTGTCAACTTAGTCAATATGAACGATTCTAGCTCCAGTGGCCGTACGATGTCCATCCAACGGCCGTAGTGCTTCTTCAAGCTCTGGTCTTCTTGCTCCAGCCGCCCAAACCAGCGTTGGTCATGCCTCGTGCTCCTGCCTCCCGTGGCCGGTTGCGATGCCGCGGAGGCCTCACCGCCCATACTACTCCCACCGCTGGCCAGACCATCCCTCTACTCACCCACACCCCCTGTTATTCTGCGGCGACGGCAGCCTCACACCGCAGCCGAACCAGTGAACCCTCGTACTCCTCTCCACCTGGGCATCCACTGCCGCGTCTTCCCCGGCTCTGCGTCGTCCCCTTCCTAGGCATCGCTGTCGTCCACCACCTTGGTGCTCTCGGCGCGGCGTGGTCAATGTGGTCAACGACCGACTTCCATCGGAAGAGTACTGTACATGGAGAGGCTCACAGCTGGGTCCACGGCCACAACCCCGTTTTTTTGTGATTTGCAAAGTAAGTCGCATTGTCAGACCTGTTGGGCTCCAAATCTTTCAAGACGAGGAGAGCTTCATTTGGCTAGCCGAGAAAATGGCCTATCAGTAATGAGAAATGGGATGTACATTTTTAAAACACACCAAACCGGCAATTAGTTTCAAATTTCCTTTTTTACATTTTGAGATTTTTAGATTGCATCGATTTTTATGCGTGGACAGTTTGTTGGATTTTATATTGATATACATTTATTTTTAAAATCAGTTTGAATGTGACTCGAAATTTCGGGATAAAAACAGTTCAGACCGCACCGAAATATGAAAAATTTCGTATAATTTTTTAACCGTGGCCACAATATGGGCTGTAATGCTAACAAAAAGAATATGGGCTCCAAAAAAAACTTAAGAATTAGCAAATGGGCAGTAAATTATTAGAAATAATGGTAGATGGGTTGTATGCTGTTTTCCACAGATTTGAGGCTTTCCTAAAAAAGGTTGACGCACAAGCAATGACTGTTGGATGTCCATCCAACGGCCGTCGTGCTTCTTCAATCTCTGCTCTTCCTACTGCATCCGCTCAAACAAGCGCGGGCGGGACTGCCTGCTCCCTCCTCCCCGCGACTGTTGTGCTGCCGCGCAGGCCTCACCGCCCCGCCGTACTCCCATCGCTGGCCTAGCCATCCCTCTACTCACCCACACTTGATGTTATTCTCCAGCGACGGCAGACGAACCAGTAAACCCTCGTACAGTCCTACTGCCCTCCGCGTGGGAAACAACTGCCGAGTCTTCCCTGGCTCCGTGTCGTTCCCTTCCTAGGCCTCGTCGTCGTCCACCGCCCTGGTGCTCTCGGCGCGGCCTCGTCAATGTGGTCAATGACCGACATGCATCTGAAGTGGACTATACGTGGAGAGGTTGACAGCTGGGTCCATGGTCGCACGCAAGGAAATGCCTCCTTATTACGCGCAAAATAATGATTCCTCCACCTGACATCTGGGACCCACCAAAAGGGCCTCTGTATTTTGCGAAAAAAATGTTACCGCTGCTGACAGCTCGGACCCACCAGCTATATCTTCGCACGCAAGGAAGTGCCTCCTTATTACGCACAAAAAATTAATACCCCCCTACTAGCTGGGACCTAGTATAGTGGGAGGCCGACTTGTGGGCCTACTAAGTTGACGGGGATGAAGGGCTTTGTCAACTTAGTCAATATGCATGATTCTAGCTCCAGTGACCATACGATGTCCATCCAACGGCCGTAGTGCTTCTTCAACCTCTGGTCTTCTTGCTCCAGCCGCCCAAACCAGCGTTGGTCGTGCCTCGTGCTCCTGCCTCCCGTGGCCGGCTGTGATGCCGCGGAGGCCTCACCGCCCCCTACTACTCCCACCGCTGGCCAGGACATCCCTCTACTCACCCACACCCCCTGTTATTCTGCGGCGATGACAGCCTCACACCGCAGTGAACCAGTGAACCCTCATACTTCTCTACGCGTGGGCATCCACTGTCGCGTCTTCCCCGGCTCCACATCGTCCCCTTCCTGGGCCTCACCGTCGTTCACCGCCCTGGTGCTCTCGGCGCGACGTGGTCAACGTGGTCAAGGAACGGCTTCCATCGGACGTGGACTGTACATGGAGAGGCTGACAGCTGGGTCCACGGCCGCAGCAAGTGCCACCTTATTACGCGGAAAATAATGATTCCTCTACCTGACAGCTGGGACCCACCGGACGGGCAACCGTATTTCACGAAAAAAATGTTTCCCCCTTGACTGCTGGGACCTACCAGCTACATCTTCGCACGCAAGGAAGTGCGTTCGGGCAAAAAAACGATTCGCCCCCCTGACTGCTAGGACCCACCAGCTACATCTTCGCACGCAAGGAAGTGCGTGACAGTCGGGACCCACCTGGTCGAAGCGTATGCAGCGTTGTCATTCTGGTCGCGAACATGTGCGTACATACTGTTCGATGTAGAGGCGTGCACGTGTCGTAGTAGAGGCATGCATGTAGCTTGTACACGTGCGTACAGCGGCCAGTGTGCAAGAAAGAAAATATGGCCACGTACGTACATACGGGTGGGGTCTCGAATGCCTAGTCGCGCGTACGTACGGCCAGGGATCGTGTACATAGCTAGGTCGGAACGGAGAAACTGCGTCGTCGTCGTGTTCATGGGGAGCCAATTGGCTAGGTCGGAACGGAATGCGTCGTCGTGTTCATCGGGAGGGCTTGGACGGAACAGCCAATGGAAACGAGGCCTGGCATACTGCACAATGGAGGAAACGGCCTTGTGATCGAACGGTCACGTTCGAAAAGGGATCCTGTTCATCGGGAGGGGTCTGGCGTACCGCAAAATGGAGGAAACGGACCTCCTACGGTCGAAACGGGGGTCTTGTTCATCGGGAGGGGTGTGGCGTACCGCAAAGCGGAGGAAACGGACTTGTATTGGAGTGCTATGGTCGAAACAGGGGTCCTGTTCATCGGGAGGGGTGTGGCGTACCGCAAAACGGGACTCCACGCAATACTGTTCATCTCCATCGTCGTCCCCCTCTAGCCTCCACGGGCTACTGATCATCAACCGTCGACCTCCTCCAGCCTCCACCTGCGACTGTTCATCCACGGGCTCCTGTTTATGCAGCCTCCACCGCGCGCTACTCCACCGGCTACTGTTCAACCAACCCTCTCCACGGGCTCCTGTTCAACCACCCCTCCACGGGCTACTGTTCATCCAGCCCCCCACCATCTATTGTTCATCCAGCCCTCCACGGGGTGGTCCTGTTCATCCAGCCCCAACCGGTCGATCGATCAGGGTCATGTTCATCCAGAGGCAACACTATGGGGTCCTGTTCATCCACCCCCACCGAGAGTTGTTCATCCAAATCCCCCAGCAACTCTCATTGTTCATCCCGAGGCGGCATCGATCGGCTTCAGTTAGCAGCAGTAGCGAAGGAATCGCTCGATCGGGTTCAGTTAACAGCCATCGATCGATCGCTCGGGTTCAGTAACGCGTAGCCTGTAGTGCAATCGCTCGGGTTCAGTAGGCGAACGCCTCGCTCGGGTTCAGTTAGAGTCCAACGCCTCACACCCATGCGCGTGCGTGTACGAGAGAAACGCACAAACCTCCATGCATCGCTCGGCCCCGACCACCCACCGTAACCGGGAACACCCTGATATTTTCCTCGCCCTCGCTTCTACCACGGTTTTTTGTCATGGATGGCCCAAAGAATGTCATGCAGCTGCGTCTCCGGCCCGCCCAGGACGAAAAGCCCATTTTCTGTCATGATTTTTTGTCATAGAAGTAGGAGCCCGCCACATCTATGATGATACCGGGTTTTGTCACAATTATCATGATAGAAGTGTCATAAGTATGACAGAAAAAAATTTCGTTCGGCCCAAAATGTCACGGATGTGTCTTTTTTTGTAGTGTTTGTGATGGGTTTGATGCTGAGGCGCTCAATCTCAGTGATAGAAAGATACATGACGCGCATGTATTGTTGCTATTAAGGGTAACAAGACGTGGTTTATTCATACGTGAGTTTATCTTCTCTACATCATGTCATCATTCTTATTGCATTACTCCGTTTTTCCATGAACTTAATACACTAGATGCGTGCTGGATAGCAGTCGATGTGTGGAGTAATAGTAGTAGATGCAGGCAGGGTTTGGTCTACTAATCTTGGACTTGATGCCTATATACATGATCATTGCCTTGGATGTCGTCATAATTATTTACTTTTCTGTCAATTGCCCAACAGTAATTTGTTTACCAACCGTATGCTATTTTCTTGAGAGAAGCCTCTAGTGAAAACTATGGCCCGGGTCTATTTTCCTATCATATTAAACCAAAAATACCTTGCTGTGATTTTTCTTTCTTTATTTTTTTTTGTGTTTTTGCTAGATCTATTTACCAAAACCTATACAATATAATCTATCTCAATACCATGGAGGGATTGACACCCCCTCTTATGCGTTGGGTTGCAAGTATTTGTTGTTTGTGTGCAGGTGCTATTTACATAGTGTTCCTTGGTTCTCCCACTGGATTGATAACCTTGGTTTCATAGCTGAGGGAAATACTTACCTTTGTTGCGTAGCATAATCCTCTCCTCTTCGGGTAAATACCAACGCAGATGACAAGCAATGACTCCTCCTCCACCACTGACCTCTTAGACTCTCCAAATGAGGACGTGCCTTTCAAATTTCAATCATCGGTGCCTTATGGCCAAAGAGGTAAAAACAAAGTCCAAATCTCAAAAACCCGCCATCTACACTCCCAATGTCTCATGTGAGATAGTGGACGATGAATGTGAAGAGGGCGTGGAGAATGATGATGAATCCTTGATGGCTTTCATGGAAACTCTTCATGGTGAAGCTCGTGCTCGTTTTGGTGATCTCCTTAATTCACTCGCCGAACTCAATGATTTTATTGAGAATGTTGAAAACCTCCTCATAGAGGAAAAAGAGAGAGTCGAACTCCTTGAGCACGAACTACATGGAGAGAGTGTCATGAGAGCATCACTTGAGGAAGCCTTGTCGACTCATCAAATTGACTTTGTTAAAAACCAAAGATGCTTTGTAACTTGCTCTTGATAACAAGGATGCCCTTAATGTTAGGGTTTAAAAGCTTCTAGTTGATCACACGAGACTTAGTGAGGAACATGAGTTCCTTGTGACTAGTCCCAAGGTTGTCAAAGGTGACCTTATTGCCAGCACCGAATCTTATGCTCAACTTAAAGCTACAAGCATCAAGGCCCTTACTTTCGTACCTCATATGGAGTTAAATGGTGAATCTTGTACGACTAACTTTGTTCATGATTTCATCATAGTTACTGCCAACAAATTTTGGAAAATGGCACTAAGTTTGAATCTTGTATGGCTAACTTTGACCATAATACTAAGGCTTGGTTCTTTCGTACTATTTGGGTTCCTAAGACCCTTGTTGCTAAATCTCTCGGACCCATTGCAAAATGGGGACCTAAAACTATGGCTTGATTCTTGTAGGACTATATCTCAAGTGGAACACAATGGGTGATCGATAGTGGATGCACCAATCATATGATCGGAGAGAGGGAGATGCTTATGGAGTTTGTTGATGCGCTCAAGGCATCTTCGAACATCTCCTTCGGTGACAATAGCAAGGGAAAGGTATTGGGATTGGGCAAGGTGGTAGTCTCTAGTGATTCATCACTTTCAAATGTCATGCTTGTTCATTTCCCTCACTACAATTTACTTTCAGCAATTCAATTGGCACGTGCCGGTTATGATTCTCATTTTGGTGAATTTCATGTGACCGTCTTTAAGAGGAGCAATCTCAAAGTGGTCTTTGATACGTCTCCACCACATCTACTTTTCATAATGCTTTTGCTCTTGTTTTGGACAATAATTTCCATCATTTGAATGAAACAAACCCGGACTGACACTGTTTTCAACAGAACTACCAGGGTGTTATTTTTTTTGAAGAAATAAAAGTTCTCAGATTTGGACAAAACTTTTTGGAGAATTATTTTGGAATAAATAAAAAATACTAGAACCAAGACCCACTGGAGGGGGGCAGCTGTCCACAAGACACTAGGGTGCGCCACCCCCTCTGGCGCGCCCTGGTGGGTGGTGGGGCCCACGAGGCCCTACTAACCCTAATTTCGACGCTATAAAATCCTATTTTTCTAGAAAAAATGGGAGAGGAAGTTTCATCGCATTTTACGATATGGAGCCACCGCCACCTCTTGTTCTTCGTCGGGAGGCCAGATCTGGGGCCCGTTCGAGGCGCTAGAGAGGGGGATCTTCGGTCTTCGTCATCAACCATCCTCCATCACCAATTCCATGACGCTCACCGCCAGAAGTGAGTAATTCCTTCATAGGCTTGCTGGTCGGTGAGGAGTTGGATGAGATTGATCATGTAATTGAGTTAGTTTTTATTAGGGCTTGACCCCTATTATCCACTATGTTCTCAGATTGATGTTGCTATGACTCTGCAATGCTTAATGCTTGTCACTAGGGCCCGAGTGCCATGATTTCCAATCTAAACCGTTTATGTTTTCACCATTATATCTATGTTTGTGATCCAATCTTGCAAGTCATATTCACCTATTATGTGTTATGATCCGTAAACCCCAAGGTGACAACAATTGGGATACTTCCTGTTAATGACCGTAGTTTGAGGAGTTCATGTATTCATCGTGTGTTTATGCTTTGTTCCAGTTCTCTATTAAAAGGAGGCCTTAATGTCCCTTAGTTTCCTTATGGACCCCGCTGCCACGGGAGGGTAGGACAAAACATGTCATGCAAGTTCTCTTCCATAAGCACGTATGACTATTTATGGAATGCATGCCTACATTATATTTATGAACTGGAGCTAGTTCTATGTCGCCCTAGGTCATGACTGTTATATGATGAATATTATCTAACATAATAACCGATCCAATGCCTATGAGCTTTTCCTATATTGTTCTTGCTAAGTTACTATTGCTATTGCTACTGTTACAACTGCTACAAAACTGTTACCGTTGTTACCGTTACCACTGCTATTTTCACTACTACTATCAAACTATCATATTACTGTGCTACTAATCACTTTGTTGTAGATATTTAATCTCCAGGTGTGGTTGAATTGACAACTCAACTGCTAATACTTACAAATATTCTTTGGCTCCCCTTGTGTCGAATCTATAAATTTGCGTTGAATACTCTGCCCTCGAAAACTGTTGCACTCCCCTATACTTGTGGGTTATCAAGACCTTTTTCTGGCACCGTTGCCGAGGAGCATAGCATCATTTGTCGAGTCACTTGGGATTATTATCTATTTATCACTATGAAGAATCTGAAAGATACAAGAACCAATATCATTCCCTCTAAGACGAGGGGAGGTAAGGAATTGCCATCACACTCTGCAATTGATTCACCTTCTGTTTTGAATAGACTTGCAATACCACCACCTTCTATTAAATCTGATATGTCGCAAGTTATTGGTGATGCTACTTCTGCTACGAATGATGTTTATGATGATGCTAGTAACTCGCTTGATGATAATGTGCCACTAGGTGAATTTCTTGATGAACAAATTGCTAGACCTAAAGAAAAGGAAATTACTAAAATTGATGAAATTATTGAAACTGATGAAGTCTTTGAAACTGAAAACTATGAAACACCCCTGGATATAAAATGCATAAGGTATCTGAGGGTTATGTTACAGATGGAGAGATAGCTAGAGACTTTCTTGCCTGCAAAGGTAGAGACGATCTTAAGAAATTATTATGCAAATTGAAAGAAAAATCCTTGAATGCTAGAATGAAATGTGATCCTAAGTTTGCTACTTCACCTATCTTTGTTACTGATAAGGATTATGAATTCTCTGTCGACCCAAAGTTAATTACTTTGGTTGAATCTGATCCTTTCCATGTCTATGGAACTGAAACTGTTGTGGCACATCTTACTAAATTAAATGATATAGCCACCCTATTTGCTCCTGATGAGAAAATTCGCTACTACTATATCCTTAAGTTATCTCCATTCTCATTAAAGGGTGATGCTAAGATATGGTACAATGCTCTTACTCCTGGTTGTGTGTGTAGTCCCCAGGATATGATTTATTACTTCTCTGAAAAATATTTTCCTACTCATAGGAAACAAGTTGCCTTACGGGAAATATTTAACTTTTTGCAAATTGAAGAAGAGAGTCTCCCACAAGCTTGGGGGAGGATTCTCCAATTACTAAATGCTTTGGCTAATCATCCTCTTAAAAAAATGAAATACTTGATATCTTCTATAATGGACTAACCGATGCTTCTAGGGACTTCCTAGATAGTTGTGCTGGTTGTGTTTTCAGGGAACAAACTATTGAATGAACTGAGGAATTATTGAATAATATATAGAAGAATTATGATGATTGGACACTTCCTGAACCACTGCCTAAACCCACTCCGAAGAAGAGGGGTATCTTATTTGTCAGTCCAGAGGATATGCAAGAAGCAAAGAAATGTATGAAGGAAAAAGGTATTAAAGCTGAGGATGTTAAGAATTTACCACCTATTGAAGAAATACATGGAATTGACACACCACCACCATAGGTGGTAGAGGTAAATTCTCTTTTGAAGGTTGATGAAGGCGATATCCCTCATAATAAACATCCTAGTCAATGCTTATATGAATTTGAGAACTACATTAGAAAGCAAGATCACTTCAATGCAAATGTTATGAAAGAGTTGAAGCAAAATTATGATATGATTGCTCGCTTGAGTAACTTGTTATTTAGAATCACTAATGATGTTAGAGGTGTAGGAAAACATGCCTCTATGGTCCAAACTCAGTTAGAACAAATTGCTAAATTTCAAAGAGAATTGCTTAGCGAAATGAACAATAATGTAAATGATTATGCTGTTAGAGTAGCAACTAGAGGAGGTAAAATGACTCAGGAAACACTTTATCCCAAGGGACACCCTAAAAGAATTGAACAAGACTCTCAAAGGATTAATACTGATGCGCATAGTCCTTCTAAAAGAAAAAGAAAAATAAAAATGATAGGACTTTGCATACCTCTAGTGAATCAGAAATAGAAAAACCTCCCGAAGATAATAATGATACCTCTATCTCAGATGCTGAAACTCAATCTAGTAATGAACATTCACCTAGTGATAATCAAAATGATAATTATGATGTTCATGAAAGTACTCAACCAGACAATGATAAAGAACCAGATAATGAGCTTGACATAGAACCTGCTGCTGAACTTGATAACCCACAGCCTTAAAATAAATGATATGATAAGAGAGACTTTGTTGCTAGAAAACATGTTAAAGAAAGAGAACCATGGGTCTACAAACCCATGCCATATCCACCTAAACCATCTAATAAAAAATATGATGAAGAATTTGAACACTTTACTGAAATGCTTAGGCCAGTATTTTTGCGCACCCGTTTGACTGATATTTTAAGATAGCCCCTTATGCTAAATATATGAAAGGAATTGTTGCTAATAAAAGGAAAATACCTGAAGCTAAAATCTCCACCATGCTTGCTAATTAATATTTTAAGGATGGGGTTTCTAAAAAACTTGGAGATCCGGGAATACCAACTATACCATGATGTATTAAAAGAAATTATGTAAAAACTGCTTTATGTGATTTAGGAGCTGGTGTTAGTGTTATGCCTTTCTCTTTATATAAAATACTTGATTTGAATAAGCTCGCACCTACTGAGATATCATTGCAAATGTCTAAAAAATCAACTGCCATACCTATCGGTATTTGTGAGGATGTGCCCATTGTTGTTGCAAATGTTACTATCTTAACAGACTTTGTTATACTTGAGATTCCCGAGGACGACAACATGTCGATTATCCTTGGTAGACCCTTTTTGAATATTGTACGGGCTGTTATTGATTGCAATAAAAGCAAAGTCACTTTTCATATCAAGGGTAAAGAGCATACGGTGCACTTTCCGGAGAAACAATTTCAAGTGAATGGTATTAATATTATTGAAAAATCTCCAACAATTTCTATTGGAAGTTTTCAACTCCCTTTACCTACTGCCAAAAAGAAATATGAAATACTTATTGTAGGGGATATGCATATTTCCGTTGAGGTAATTTAGTGTTTTACGACGGTTCTTGGGGTTCATGTTAATCAAAAGTGATTGTTAACTAGACTTGATCAACCTTATTAATGGATTATTTTTCAAGAGGCATGTGGTCAATGAATTTAGTAAGCACAACCTTTTGTCCCTACTTTTAGTTTTCTGTTTTCTTAGTTAAATAAAATAAAATTCCATGTTTATCCTGTTTTCTGAATTTTCCGGGTAATAAAAAAGTGGTCAAAAATAAAAGTGCTCAGAATGACCTGAAATTTTAACACAAGTTTTTTCTGAATATTTAATAATTTCTGGTACAAATAACATCACGAGGGGGTGCCCACAAGACACCAGGGTGGGTAGTGGGCCCCACGTGCCCCCTCACTTATTCCTTTAGCCCATGTCATCTCCTACCTCTAGAAAAAATAACTCATGCTCTCTCTCTCTCGTGTTCTTCCTCTCAACCCCGCAGATTTTGACATCTTTGATCGAAGCTCCATTTCTGAAACTATTTTGGGGGATTGCTAGTCGGTACGTGACTCTTCCATTTATCCAATTAGTTTTTGTTCTAGTAGTTTGATTTTTGAGCATTTAGCTACTCTTGGTTCTATTGTAAATGAGCTTGCATGTTGAATTCTTTGACCTCCAAGTAGCTTGAATGCTTGATTTGGCCTCTAGGCATCCATATGAGTAGTTGCTATCAATCTTGTGAAGTTTTGTTAATAAAATTTATAACCCAATTTTTTTATAAAATTGTTCGCAAACAAAATGTACCTCTTTAGGAGTTCTTTGAGGAGGAGATCCTCGGAAGCATCATCGAGTGGGAGATCAATGTGGCAGTCCTATGTTGAGCCAAGCGCAAGCTTGATGAGGGATACCGACACCAAATCGTGCCTATGTCCGTGTGATGAGTTCATGGTTGGTGCAGGTATCAAGGAATAATTTGAGCAGTATGTTCACAACACCGAGCTCGCTCCCTTCATCATAGATAAGTGCATCCAACACCTCAATCTCACAGAGACATTCACTAAGAAATTTAAATATCGTCCTCGTGAGTCTAGAGTTTCATTTAGCCTTCATAAGTACAAATTGATGTTCAATAAAAATCCCATTGTGCATATTATTTTGCCTGCAGCTGCTCTCTTTGATTATCACAGTAAAGGAAGATATTACATTCTTGAGAGCGAGGCCCGCGCGTACAATGCGGAGGTCGAGGCTGCTCGGCGAGCTGAGGAGGCTGCACCGAGAGCCTCCCTAAGCTATCACTCTGATTATTACTCAGTCCATGGATGGTGATTACCAAGCTAGGCCAAAAGCCTAAGCTTGGGGGATTACATATTTGCAACGACATTACATTCATGTTCACACATTTCATTCCAGTTGTCGGTGTTCACACTTTTTCATTGTATTATCCATGTTAGATTTATTTTCTCGCTTTCTTCTTGTGTGTTTGAAAAACTTTGAGAAAACCCAAAAATATTTCTTAGTTCTTTTCTATTTTTCTTTCTAGTTTAATTTAGTTGTAGTATTAAAAGAAAACCCATAAAGTTTTCTCACTTCTTATTTTGTTTGTTGGGAGTTTTCGTGTGTAAATAGTTTTTCTCATTTTTGATTTTCTTTCTTTAATTTTCCTCCTTCAAGAAAAACTCAAAACTCTAAAAATATTTCAGTGTGTTTCTCTAAAATTCTTTTATTTTGTTTCGTTGAGTCGTACTAAGGAGAAGACCAAGATGAAAATGTTGAGTGGCTCTCATATCCATTATTGTTAGTCTAACAAAGAGCCCATATTATTTTGTCTTCCCCTCTAAATAAAATGTTGCAGATTCCAGCTTAGTCCATGACACTATTTTGATGAAGTGACTGTGGCAAAGGAAAGCGGGTATGAATTCAACTTATTTTTTGTTTTTGTCAATATGTTTAACTCAGTATCCATGATTCAGCATATTATGATCAAACATGTTTACAATGAAAATTAGAGATTATAGTTGCTCATGCCATGCCTATGTAGCTAGGGGTGGATAATGATTTAATTTAGATGGCAACATGCATTAAAATGATTGTGATGTAGTATGATGATATGGTATCCTCCTCTAAATGTTTCAAGTGGCTTGACATGGCACATGTTCATGCATGTAGTTGAATCAAAACCAACATAGCCACCACGGTATTTATGCTCATGGTGTTTATATCCTACTCATGCTAGTATTCAATGTTGATTATCCATAATGCATGTTCATGACTGTTTTCGCTCTCTAGCTGGCCGCTTCTCAACCTATTTGCTAGCCTTCGCCTATACTAAGCGAGAATACTGCTTGTGCATGAAAATCCTTAAACCAAAGTGTGGCACCCCGGCTCAGAGCAACCAGTTTACCTTGCATTGCCAGCCCAGAGATCATGTCTTCTAGCAACACACAACATCTTGGTATAGAAAACAACCGCTTTATTGATACTAGCGGTACATAGTTCGATATTACATCAAGTTACGAGGCCAAGCGGCACACACACAGTGCAGCTGAACAATATGTACATTATTTAGTGAACATAAAGAGGCCTCGATCACGACAACTACGAGGCAGCGGAATGACGATGAAGCGGGACTCCATAGCACAGGGACACCGATGTGGACACGATCTAGACTCGGGCAGCATTCCGATCCAACGAAACTTTCCTGAAATCTGGCATGACATGCCAGGTCAGTACATTGAATGTAGTTGCAAGCTCTCAACAAGCATAAACATAATGACAACAATATCATGATATTTATTCCAATTATCATTAATGCAAAACCATACTAGAAATGCAGTGAACATAATCTCGTGCCTCAAGTCCCTCGGACTTTCTTACCAACAGGTTACCTACGGTTGATCTTTCTCGGATCACAAACGAAACCAACACTTTGGTCTCCATCATCAACAAACAGAACCAACACTTGGGTTCCCATCATCAACATACTTTCTCAATCATCATCTTTCCAACAGTATCATGTGGTTAACATTAGTGTGCATGATTATTTAAAGTGTTGATCCATGGTGTGACCTACTTCCAAGTTGTGTCCGTAACCGAGGACGCGGCTATCGATAGATTAAATACACTCTGCAGAGGTAGCGCACTTTACCCACACCACGGAATCCATGGCCTCGCACTCCCATTCGGGTGGACCAACGGCATTCCAACGGAACCCTCCCATTGCCATGACACTCTCCCGGCCACTCCGACTTACTCCCCACTGGGCTAAGTCATGGGTGGCCCCGTGCCTACCAAAGGCATCAACGACCACCGTCGTGGCAAAACATAAATGGTCCGAAATGGGGACAAGGTACCATAACAACAAACGGGCACACCAGGTTATGTCTGCTTACCGGGCCAGGGTAACACACGCCCATAACCTTCCCACGCTGGAGGTTCCGACCAGAGGCATGACAACGGACTGAATAAAGGCCTTCCCATAAAGGCAAATGTGATTGCGCTGGGAAAAACTCCATCCAGTGGCACCATGACCCGATCAATGATATGTTCAAGTTGAATTATTATCAGGTTTAACTCAAAGTAAAAATAACTGGTGTCATGATATGCCATGAAAATGCAACCTTACATTATGCATCACATATTAACGGAAATAAATGGATCAACCTCATCAAGTATTTCATTAACCATAATCATTAGCAAACTCATACCACTTCTCTGGTTATTATAATGCAGCAAACTTAACCATGCTATTAACTTAAAATAATCCATTTTCTCACTAAATAAAATATTAACCAAACTAGTCTTTTTCATAGTCATTTTATTTTTACATAACCAATTATTAGTTCTACTGACTTAAACTAACTTAGTTAGTCTCAAACTACTATAAACTAAGCATACCAAACAAAAAAAAGCATTCAACAGAAATAAACATTTATTTAAGTGATTTAAATGCATAAACTAAATTATTCAAGTTCGAAAATCACACATATTGAGATGGCACCATTAAAATGTTGTTGTGGCTTGCCTTAGTGTAGATGAGGTTCAGACTCCTCCTAGTGATCCTCAAGACAAGCTTCACCTTCTGAAAATGATTAAAAACAGAGAAAGAAAATATCAAGAAACACTTTGAAAATCACCAGAAAATCTAGACAGTAGAGAAAAATCTCATTTTTGGTGAGCTGCTAGATCTTTTCAATAAGAACACAATGCAAAAAGAATCAATCCATTTGGACTTAAGGTTAAAAAGTTGTGGTTGTTTGAAGTTCTCTGGATAATATGAATTAAATTTGAATAAACAGAAACCAGGGGGTGACGTCGATGGCGTATTCTCTGAATACGCCTCCACTCGTACCACTTTGGGCGTGAGTGGAGAGGCTGACAGTGGGCTCCGCTGGTCAAGTGCGAGGGGAGAGAGAGAAGTAGAGGCGGGGCGGCGATGCGCCGGCGTTTCTCTGGCGAGGAGAGGTCGGCGGCCAGATCCAAAAGGATACTCCCTCCGTCCGGTAAAGAGTGTATGTTTGGCTTCAAAATTTGTCCACAAAAGAGTGTACTTCTATCTTCCCAATGCACTTTAAAGTAGAAACAAATAGTTCTCTCTCATCACACGGTAATCAAGACCAATAACAATGTACACATGGTCTTCTTGATTTCAACATGCACTTAGCTCATTGGGGGTTGGTTAATTAAAGAGGAGAGATATGATGGCTTGAACTTTTCCAATGCATTTTTTACTTGATTCCATAATTTGTCCTAAAATCTCTAGATGTACACTCTTTACCGGACGAAGGGAGTAGGAAGCAAGAGGGGGTCGAGGTGCACCTGCTCGTACCCATAGAATAGCTAGAGGTGGTCGGACGGGGTCGGAACGAGCTTCTCCAGCGGCGGCAGGAAGCAGAGGTCGCCGGAGTTGGAGACGACGGTGATGTGGGGCTGCACCAGGGGCTCCATCGGGGTCGGACAACACCAGTGAAGCACCACAGAGGCTTTGGAAGAGTGGTTTGAGCTCGGGAGGGGCTGGAACGGTGGAGGTGAACCACGAGGATCGCCGGCGAGCTCGAGCTCAGGGACAGCGGCCCGAGGACTGCCCGGCCGGGTGCTACCTCTTGAGCAATGCGTTGGTTTTCCCTTGAAGAGGAAAGGGTGATGCAGTAAAGTAGCGTAAGTATTTCACTCAGTTTTTGAGAACCAAGGTATCAATCCAGTAGGAGGCCACGCACGAGTCCCTCGCACCTACACAAACAAATAAAATCCTCGTAACCAACGCAATAAAGGGGTTGCCAATCCCTTCACGGTCACTTACGAAAGTGAGATATGATAGATATGATAAGATAATATTTTTGGTATTTTTATGATAAAGATGCAAAGTAAATAAAGCGAAATAAAAATGGCACCAGAAATAGCTTGTTAACGGGAGATCAATATGATGGAAAATAGACCCGGGGGCCATAGGTTTCACTAGTGGCTTCTCTCGAGAGCATAAGTATTACGGTGGGCAAACAAATTACTGTTGAGCAATTGACAGAATTGAGCATAGTTCTGAGAATATCTAGGTATGATCATGTATATAGGCATCACGTCCGAGACAAGTAGACCGACTCCTGCCTGCATCTACTACTATTACTCCACACATCGACCGCTATCCAGCATGCATCTGGAGTATTAAGTTCAAAATAACAGTGACGCTTTAAGTAAGATGACATGATGTAGAGGGATAAACTCATGCAATATGATATAAACCCCATCTTGTTATCCTCGATGGAAACAATACAATACGTGCCTTGCTGCCCCCACTGTCACTGCGAAAGGACACCGCAAGATTGAACCAAAAGCTAAGCACTTCTCCCATTGCAAGAAAGATCAATCTAGTAGGCCATACCAAACTGATAATTCGAAGAGACTTGCAAAGATAACCAATCATACATAAAAGAATTAAGAGAAGATTCAAATATTGTTCATAGATAAACTTGATCATAAACCCACAATTCATCGGTCTCAACAAACACACCGCAAAAGAAGATTACATTGAATAGATCTCCACGAGAATCGTGGAGAACTTTGTATTGAGATCAAAAAGATAGAAGAAGCCATCTAGCCAATAACTATGGACCCGAAGGTCTGAGGTAAACTACTCACACATCATCGGAGAGGCTATGATGTTGATGTAGAAGCCCTCCGTGATCGATGCCCCCTCCAGGGGAGCTCCGGAAAAGGCCCCAAGATGGGATCTCATGGGTACAGAAGGTTGCGGCAGTGGAGTTAGGTTTTTGGCTCCGTGGTAAGTATTCAGTGGGAGGCCATTCACGCCTACCGGAGCCCTACATCAGCTACAGAGCCAGAGCCGGAACCACAATTTGATCCTCCACGACAGTCTAATTACTAGTGGGATCCGGAGATGATTGCCAACCAGTGGCAATCAGAGTCTTCTTCTTCACAGTACGACCCCAACTATTACTATGGATATCCGCCAGGCCAGCCGTGGCCATAGACCAACTTAGGCGGAAAGCCTAAGGTTGGGGAAGTACGTATTTCTCACCGACATTACATTCATGTTCACACACTCATTGCTAGATGTCGGTGCTCATACTTTTTCATTGTATCATCCATGCTAGTTTATTTTCTCTTTTTATGCGTTCTTCTTGTGTGTTTAATAAACCTTAATAAAAACCAAAAAAATTTAGTTGTAGCTTTTAGCTAGCTTTAATTTCCATGCTTGTAGTAGTAATTAAAAAGAAAACCCAAAAAGATTTCATGTTCTTCTTTTGCTTGTTGGGAGCTTTCCCGTGTAAATAGTTTTATTTCTTTTCTTCTCTTTGGGGGTCGATAGGAGAAGACCATAATTAAATTGTTGAAGTGGCTCTTATATGCATTATTGTTGATCTGACAAAAGAGCCTATATTACCTTGTCTTCTCCTGTTTATTGAATGCTTGTAGATTCCAGCTTAGTCCAATGCACGTGCACTATTATTATTATCCACATCGTTCGGTCGTGCAAGTGAAAGGCAATTATGACGATATATGATGGACTGACTGAGATGAGAAAAGCTGGTATGAACTCTACCTCTATTGTTTTTGTAAATATGATTAGTTCATCATTCCTGATTCAGCCTATTATGAATAAACATGTTTGCAATGACAACTAGAGATCATAGTTTCTTGTGCCATGCTTAGTTAGCTAGGAGCTTATAATGGTTTGCCATGCATGCCAACATGCTATTAAAATGGTTGTGATGTGGTATGATAGGGTGGTATCCTCTTCTGAACGATTCTAGTGGCTTGACTTGGCACATGTTCATGCATGTAGTTGAAACAAAATCAACATAGCCTCTATGATATTTATGTTCATGGTGCATTACATCCTACTCATGCTTGCATTCGATGTTGATTAATTTTAATGCATGTTCATGACTGTTGTCGCTCTCTAGCTGGTCGCTTCCCAGTCTTTTTCTAGCCTTCACCTGTACTAAGCGGGAATATTGCTTGTGCATCCAATCCCATAAACCCTAGAGTTATTCCATATGAGTCCATCATACCTACCTATATACGGTATCTACATGCCGTTCCAAGTAATTTGTATGTGCCAAACTCTAAACCTTCAAATAAACATTCTATTTTGTATGCTCGAATAGCTCATGTATCAACTAGGCCTGTCTGAGATATTACGAGTCCTCCATCCCAGATTCCCTCGCCGCGGCCATCTGGAGTTCGAAATCGGAGATAAGAATTGAATCGATTTCAGGCACTTCCCTCAAGCCGAAACCGGAACAGGAAACTTGTAACTTCTAGCCGAGAAGGATAAGAGAGGTTTGTCTTTGACCATGGTCTGAGGTGAAATTGGTCCTGGTCCATAAAACGAAAGGTGCTGGGAAAGCGCAGAGAAGTCATCTGAAGGGGAGTTCCATAGGAATGTTCAACTTCGATCAACCTTGGTTTGGTCCCATGCCTAAAAAAGAAAGAAGGTCAAAAACAAAATAGGGGTGATATAACCCACGGTATTCTGATGTGCCGAAAAATCTGAGGAACCTATCCCCTTTGTTATGGTATCCCCTACGCAAAATGGCTTCTCTAGTATCAAACCTTGCCTCTGCCCATTCACATATGTTGTGAGCCCTAAAGACCCGATCTGTAAGGAGTTGGTGTGAGGTTAGGTGCTCTTTTTATGGGCGCTTTCGACTAGGCTCTCGTTAAGGAATCGGCCCAATCAAGACCGCATTCCCTGGAAAATCCACCAGATTCTCCCTCCTCTTATGGCTCAAAGACTCAACCTGTTCAAGATTTCTCTCAAGCCTAAACCTTCAAAGCTAACTAGTAGGCTTTGGATCCATTCTCCCGGGGATAAGGTGAAACTGCAAGGCAACCGGCCTTACCAGACATTCCCTGAATGCAAGTTGCTTCAGTCAACCAGGAAAGATCATGACAATTAGACCAATTTGAGATTGGATCAGTGTCATCTATCTCCCTGGTAATGAGCTGAAAAAGAGACTGTCACCGCTGTCTTTTTCCGCTTTGCTAATCTTCCCCTCTAACGCGGGCCGGGCTTAGGCAGGAGAAATCAAGCTGTTCGACCACAGATAGGATCGGTCGCTCGGGAAAAGCCACTGTTTCCTGCCCTTTTCTGAACAGGGAAATTTGCTCGGAAAAGCTCCTTGTTGCTAGTTCGGTAAATAAATCAAGAGTGTCTCTTTAGTTTCACGCATGGGACTCTAAATCCCAATTGCGCTAGCTCTGTGGTTCGATTCCACAACAGAACGAACAATGAATGAATGTGGGCGGTCAACCAGGTAAGCCTGTGCCCAGGAAAGAAAGGACTAGGGAGGGATTGAGAGAAGCTTTCACAGTGGAAAATGAACGATTTGTATGCGTGGCGCAACACACACCTCTGCAAAAGAAGAGAAATATTGTCTCTCTTCTTCTTTGCTCGTGAGAGTGAATAAGAGGACGACCCACCGGGGGGAGGATGGAATGAGTCGGCAAGGGGATCAACCATCTTCTTTCAGGAAAAGCTGAAAGAATGATGTGTCAAACAGTGATTGCGCACAGAGGTTAGTTAAGTATAGGAACTATTGTCCCTAACGAGAAGTATGCTGCTGTCCCAATAAAAGGATAGTTGGACGGTATCGATTGAGGGAATAGGGATAGGTGGTTAAACGCGATGCTGCACCTAACTATATAGAACGGTGATCCATGAAGAGAAGTCGGCCAGCTATTAAGTCAGAGAAGTCATCAACCTATTACTAGTGTCAGTTTTGGAAAGGAGAAGGGAGAAGCAGCATTTCAACTGTGTGAGGATGGACTCTAGACCCACTCGTTCTGATTATGTGATTGCAATTTCTCAAAATGGATCATAAAGTTGATCCTGTTTACTAACTCACTCTCGAAGTAGAAGTACCGAAGTAGGACCCTATTTCAAGTGCAAGGAACTTGAACCGAAAAAAAAGAAAGGCACTTTTCCTATCTTTTCGCGTGAACGCGGAGCAGTCAGGTAACGAACTGCAAACCGGCTAACGTTACTTTTCCTTTTCCGCTTCGGAGTTGCAAACCGGTCACAGCTCTAAAATAAGGAGAATCAGCTCAAGATAAAAGGGCTCGCACTCAATTGATCCGGGTGAAGACCTTCCCACGGTCTTCGAGTCGTTCTTGACTGGCTAGCAAGCACCAGTGGAATTTAACCGCCTTGTGGTCGGGACACCGCTTCCATGTTAGGCGGGTTATTCTCAAGAGGGGTGGACTCCGCTCCTCACTCACGAGAAAATGGCTGGTCACCGGGATGCCCAGTCCCATGCTTTATGCAAACTAAATCAAAATAATTGCAAACAAAACTCCCCCTGGGACTCTTGTTAGTTGGAGGCACTCGTTGTTTCAAGCAAGCAATGGATTGATACTTGTTGGTGGAGGGGGAGTATAAACTTTACCAATATGTTTGGGAACCGCCTATAATGTGTGTAGCATGGACGATATCGCCATCTCTTGGTTGTTATGTTGACAATGAAAGTATACCGCTCAAAATATTATTCATCTCTATTTATAAACCGAGCTCTGGCACCTCTACAAATCCGTGCTTCCCTCTGCGAAGGGCCTATCTATTTACTTTTACGTTGAGTCATCCTCCTCTTATTAAAAAGCACCAATTGGAGAGCACTGCTGTCATTTGCATTCATTACTGTTAGTTTACATTGAGTATGACTTGACTGGATCTCTCTTACCATGCATTACAATGTCTACTCAGTCCTTGATCTTTAAAGGTGCTCTGCATTTATGTTTTGCGGTCTCAGAAAGGGCTAGCGAGATACCATCTTGTTATATCAAATTATGATTGTTTTGAGAAAGTGTTGTCATCCGAGATTTATTATTATTGCTCTCTAGTTGATTATGCCATTGATACGAGTAAACATGAGACCTAAGCGTTATTGTGAATATGGTTAGTTCATAATATTTTCTAAAAACTTGAATGCTGGCTTTACATATTTACAACAACAAGAGCAAACAGAGTTTGTAAAAGTTTTTCTTTATCACTTTCAGTTTGTCAACTGAATTGCTTGAGGACAAGCAAAGGTTTAAGCTTGGGGGACTTGATACGTCTCCATTGTATCTACTTTTCCAAACACTTTTGCCCTTGTTTTGGACCCTAACTTGCATGATTTGAATGGAACTAACCTGGACTGACGTTGTTTTCAGCAGAGTTGCCATGGTGTTATTTATGTGCAGAAACAAAAGTTCTCGAAATGACCTGAAACTCCATGGAGCGTCTTTTTGGAAATAATAAAAAAATACTGGCAAAAGATCAAGGCCAGGGGGCCCACACCCTAGCCACGAGGGTGGGAGCGCGCCTGCCCCCCTGGGCGCGCCCCCCTACCTCGTGGCCCCCTGGAGCTCCTCCGACCTCAACTCCAACTCTATATATTCTCTTTTGGGTAGAAAAAAATCAGGGACAAGGATTCATCGTGTTTTACGATACGGAGTCGACGCCAAGCCCTAAAACCTCTCGGGGGGCTGATCTGGGGTCCGTTCGGGGCTCCGGAGAGGGGAATCCGTCACCATCGTCATCATCAACCATCCTCCATCACCAATTTCATGATGCTCACCGTCGTGCATGAGTAATTCCATCGTAGGCTTGCTGGACGGTGATGGGTTGGATGATATTTATCATGTAATCGAGTTAGTTTTGTTAGGGTTTGATCCGTAGTATCGACTATGTTCTGATATTGATGTTTCTATGACTTTGCTATGCTTAATGCTTGTCAGTAGGGCCCGAGTGCCATGATTTCAGATCTGAACCTATTATGTTTTCATCAATATATGAGAGTTCTTGATCCTATCTTGCAAGTCTATAGTCACCTACTATGTGTTATGATCCAGCAACCGCAAAGTGACAATAATCTAGACCACTCCCGGTGATGATCGTAGTTTGAGGAGTTCATGTATTCACTATGTGTTAATGCTTTGGTCTGGTACTCTATTAAAAGGAGGCCTTAATATCCCTTAGTTTCCGCTAGGACCCCGCTGCCACGGGAGGGTAGGGCAAAAGATGTCATGCAAGTTCTTTTCCATAAGCATGTATGACTATATTCGGAATACATGCCTACATTACATTGAAGCAAGTTCTGTGTCACCCTAGGTTATGACTGTTACATGATGAACCGCATCCAGCATAATTCTCTATCACCGATCCATTGCCTACGAGCTTTCCCTATATTGTTCTTCGCTTATTTACTTTTCCGTTGCTATTGTTACAATCACTACAAAATACCAAAAACATTACATTTGTTATCATTACCTTTTGCAACCGTTACCACTAGTATCATATTACTTTGCTACTAAATACCTTGCTGCAGATATTAAGTTTCCAGGTGTGGTTGAATTGACAACTTAGCTGCTAATACCTGAGAATATTCTTTGGCTCCCCTTGTGTCGAATCAATAAATTTGGGTTGAATACTCTACCCTCGAAAACTGTTGCGATCCCCTATAATTGTGGGTTATCAGGACTATTTTCTGGCGCCGTTGCCGGGGGGCATAGCTCTATTCTTTGAGTCACTTGGGATTTATATCTTCTTATCATTATGAAGAACTTGAATGATCCAAGAACCAAGATTTATCCCTCAACTACGAGGGGAGGTAAGGAACTGCCATCTAGCTCTGCACTTGATTCACCTTCTGTTTTGAGTAAGCTTGCGACACCTAAACCTGCTTCTGCCATTCAGTCTGATATGTCGCATGTTATTGATGATGCCACTTCTGCTATGCATGATACTTATGATGAAACTACTTCTATGCTTGATACTACTGTGCCACTTGGTGAATTTCTTGATGAACAACTTGCTAGGGCTAGAGAGAATGAAATTATTGAAACTGATAATATTGACGAAAGTGATGATGAAGACTCTCCCCCTAATAAATATGAATTACCTGCTGTTCCTGAGGGTTATGTTCTGGATGAAGAATCTGCTAGAGCTATTTTAGCTTACAATGATATATATGATCTAAAGAGGTTATTAGCTAAATGGAAGCAGCAATCCCTTAATGCTACAATGAAACCTGACCCTGCTTTTGCTACTTCACCTATTTGTGTTACAGATAAGGATTATGAATTCTCTGTTGATCCTGATATAATTACTTTGGTTGAATCTGATCCTTTTTATGGCTATGAATCTGAAACTGTTGTGGCACATCTTACTAAATTAAATGATATAGCTACCCTGTTCACTAATGATGAGAGAACTCGTTACTTTTATATCCTTAAAATATTCCCGTTCTCATTAAAGGGTGATGCTAAGATATGGTTTAATTCTCTTGATCCTAGTTGTGTGCATAGTCCCCAGGATATGATTTATTACTCCTCTGCTAAATATTTCCCTGCTCATAAGAAACAAGTTGCCTTAATGGATATATATATATATAATTTTGTGCAAATTGAAGAAGAGAGTCTCCCACAAGCTTGGGAGAGGCTTCTCCAATTACTTAATGCTTTGCATGGTCATCCTCTTAAGAAAAAAAATGAAATACTTGATATCTTTTAGGGATAATTAGATTTATGCCCCTAGTTGTGTCCCACACGTCTGTTTTACCCCTAATTCTCAAAAGTCACCGGTTCTGTCCAAGTCACTTTGATCCTCTTATGCTTTTGCCCTTTGACCGTTTGACCGTCAGTTTGAAAACTTCATAACTAATTCATACAAAATCAAAAAAATGCAAATAAGATACCAAAATGTTCAGAAAAACATTTCTATATGTCAGTGTCATTTGTATTCATGAAAAAAGTGTTGGAAAGTGCACATCCGAGTTTTAGCTCTTTTGATACCATCATGAATAGTAAACTCTAAAAAAATCAAAAAATTCAAGAAAAATATGGTGGCAAAGAACGACAAGTGTTCTAAGTGCTTGCCAAGTTTCATTAGGGAACGACATTCCAGGAAGTCGTGGCAAAAAAATAATCTATTTTGGAGTGCTGATTGTGTTTTTTGCCGCGGCACCAACGAATGTTATTCCCTGATGAAACTTGGCAGCCACTTAAAACATTTTTAATTCTTTGTCACCAAATTATTTTTGAATTTTTTTGAACTTTTTTATATTTTACTATTCATGGTGGTAGCATAAGAGCTAAAACTCGGATGGGCACTTTCCAACACTTTTTTCATGGATGCAAATGACAGACATATAGGTGATGTTTTTCTGAACATTTTGGTATCTTATTTGCATTTTTCTGATTTAGTATGAATTAGTTATGAAGTTTTCAAACTGACGGTCAAACGGTCAAAGGGCAAAAGCATAAGAGGAGCAAAGTGATTTGGACAGAACCGGTGACTTTTGGGAATTAGGGGTAAAACAGACGAGTGGGACACAACTAGGGGCATAAATCTAATTATCCCTATCTTTTATAATGGACTAACCGATGCTTCCAGAGATTACCTGGATAGTTGTGTTGGTTCTGTTTTCAGGGAAAGAACACCGGATGAAGCTGAAATTCTATTGAATAATATGTTGACAAATGAAAATAATTGGAAACTTCCTGAGCTAACTCCTGAGCCTATTCCTAAACCAACTCCGAAGAAAAGGGGTGTTCTATTTCTCAGTCCTGAAGATATGCAAGAGGCAAAGAAATCCATGAAAGAAAAGGGTATTAAAGCTGAAGATGTTAAGAATTTGCCTCCTATTGAAGAAATACATGGTCTTAATTTACCGCCTGTCGAAGAAATGCATAATTTTAATCCATCTCCTATTGAAGAAATACATGGTCTTGATAACCCGACATAGGTAGTAAAGGTAAATTCTCTCTATAGATATGATAAAGCTGAAATCCCATTTACTAAGTTTGCTAGCCCATGCTTAAATGAGTTTGATAAATTTATGGTTAAGCAAGAAGACTTCAATGCTTATTTTGGAAGAGAATTAAAACGCAGTGCTGATATGCTTGAACACTTGGGTGATTATATGCCTAATGTCAAAGGTGAACTTAAACTCATTAGTAAACATGCTTCTATGGTTACCACTCAAGTAGAACAAGTACTTAAAGCTCAAAATGATTTGCTCAATGAATTGAATAGTAAGAATAATGATTATGATGTTAGAGTGGCTACTAGAAGTAGTAAGATGACTCAGGAACCTTTATATCCTGAAGGCCACCCTAAGAGAATTGAGCAAGATTCTCAGAGAAATAATATTGATGCACCTAGTCCTTCTAAAAGGAAGAAAAAGAAGAATGATAGGACTTTGCACGCTTCTAGTGAACCTATTACTGAAACACCTGAGAATCCAAATGATATTTCTATTTCTGATGCTGTAACACAATCTGGTAATGAACCTGAAACTAGTGATAATGTTAATGATAATGTTCATAATGATGCTCAACCTAGTAATGATAATGATATAGAAATTGAACCTGTTGTTGATCTTGATAACCCACAATCAAAGAATCAATGTTATGATAAGAGAGACTTTGTTGCTAGGAAGCATGGTAAGGAAAGAGAACCATGGGTTTAGAAACCCATGCCTTTTCCTCCCAAACCATCCAAGAAAAAGGATGATGAGGATTTTGAGCGCTTTGCTGAAATGATTAGACCTATCTTTTTGCGTATGCGATTAACTGATATGCTTAAAATGAATCCTTATGCTAAGTACATGAAAGAAATTGTTACTAATAAAAGAAAGATACCGGAAGCTGAAATTTCCACCATGCTTGCTAATTATACTTTTAAGGGTGGAATACCCAAGAAACTTGGAGATCAAGGAGTACCCACTATACCATGCTCCATTAAAACAAACTATGTTAAAACTGCTTTATGTGATCTTGGAGCCGGTGTTAGTGTTATGCCTCTCTCTTTATATCATAGACTTGATTTGAATAAGTTAACACCGACTGAAATATCTTTGCAAATGGCTAATAAATCAACTGATATACCTGTCGGTATTTGTGAGGATGTGCCTGTTGTGGTTGCAAACGTTACTATTTTAATGAACATTGTTATTCTTGATATTCCCGAGGACGATAGTATGTCTATTATTCTTGGAAGACCCTTTTTCAATACTGCAGGAGCTGTTATTGACTGCACCAAAGGCAATGTCACTTTTCATGTTAATGGTAGTGATCATACGGTACACTTTCCGAGGAAACAACCTCAAGTCCACAGTATTAATTCTATTGGAAAAATTCCATCAATTATTTTTGGAGGTTTTGAATTTCCTCTTCCCACTGTCAAGAAGAAATATGATATTCTTATTGCTGGGGATGTGCATATCCCCGTTGAGGTAACCTAGTGTTATTCGAAAATTCTCTAGTTCCATGTTATTCGAAATGAGTTTGTTAACAAGACTTTATCAAGCTTGTTAATGGATTCCTTTTGATGATCATGAGATGGATGAATTAGAAAACACAACTCTCTATACCCTCCTTTTACTTTTAGTTATTTATAGTAAATAAAGCAAAAATAGTAATTTCTGTCTGTTTTCTGATTATTCGTGCAATATAAAAATACCCCGAAAATAAAAGTTCTCCAAATGCCCTGAAATTTAAATATGATTTTTTCTGGAATATTTGAGAATATTTGGCACTAAGAACACAGCAGGGGGGCATCCACCTGGCCACGAGGGTGGAGGGCGCGCCCCCCTGCCTCGTGGGCCCATGGTGGCTCTCCTCCACTCATTCCTGCACCCACACACTCCTTCCTCCCACAAACACCATTATCCAGCTCAAACCCGAGTCCAAGCTCATTCTGCTGCCATTTTCGATCTCCTTGCTCAAAGCACCTCTCGCAAAAGTGCTTGGGGGGATTGTTCCTTGAAAATAATGAGGAGATTTTTGAGGGGCTCATCGAGCCGAAGCTCGAAGGAAAAGCAAAAGGAAGAAGCAAAGAAGCCCAAATATAATATGCCTCGCATAGCGGAGGTTCGGCCGTGTGAATGGCCTTGTGATGATTTCTTGAGAGCACCCGGGATTTATGATGATTTTTATGAATTGACTAAGAATGCAGGCCTCACCAACTTCCTCCGCGACCAACACAAACAGTATCTCTTACTCATCAATACTTTTGTGCAAAACTTCTACTATTATACTAGGGAATCACCTCCTTCAGTAGAGTTTCATTTATATCATGTGGTTAAGAAGATGTCACTACATGAATTTTGCAGGGTTTGCAAAATACCTTTTGAGGGTAGCCTAGCGGAACCACATCGTAAAGATGTGGATGGGTTTATTGACACTATCACCTTAGGGGAAACTAGGAAAATTTCCGATGCAAGAATCACTAGCATACATTTTCCTATTTTACGCTACTTTGCAATATTTGCTAGTCGTTGCTTAATTGGTCGCGGAAACTGTGGAAACCTTAGTGTTCCTCATATTATTATTTTGTTTCATGGCTTATTCCGCGACGACTCTATTAGTATGGGCGGTATTATTGCAAAATGGTTAAGTCTGAACCATACAAAGGGCCCCATCTTTGGTGGTATCTATGCTTCACGCCTTGCTGCATATTATAACATACCCATTAGGCACTATGAAAAAGAAGAAAAATTGCTGCCTACTGTTTATTTAGATCATAAGAGTATGGTAGCGCATGATTTTATTGTAAAGAATAGGGAGGGGGAACTTAAATACAATTTGTTCTTTGATAAACGTCATCCGAAGACTATCACCTTGCCTGCTCCTTCCTTGTTTGATTTATCTACAGGGCAGTATCTCGTCTCGCCGGAGGATATTCACGCTTACCGGAACCCTACATCAGCCACAGAGCCAGAGTCGAAACCACAAGTTGATCCTCCATGACAGTCTAATTACCAGTGGGATCCGGAGATGATTGCCAAGCAGTGGCAATCAGAGTCTTCTTCTTCCTAGTACGACCCCAACTATTACTATAGATATCCGCCAGGCCAGCCGTGGCCATAGACCAACTTAAGCCAAAAGCCTAAGCTTGGGGGAGTACGTATTTGTCACCGACATTACATTCATGTTCACACACTCATTGCTAGATGTCGGTGCTCATACTTTTTGTTGTATCATCCATGCTAGTTTATTTTCTCTTCTTATGCTTTCTTCTTGTGTGTTTTAAGAAAAACCAAAAAAAAATTAGATGTAGCTTTTAGCTAGTTTTAATTTCCATACTTGTAGTACTAATTAAAAAGAAAACCCAAAAATATTTCATGTTCTTCTTTTGCTTGTTGGGAGCTTTCCCGTGTAAATAGTTTTATTTCTTTTCTTTTCTTTGGGGGTCGATAGGAGAAGACCATAATTAAACTGTTGAAGTGGCTCTTATATGCATTATTGTTGATGTGACAAAAGAGCCCATATTGCCTTGTCTTCTCCTGTTTATTGAATGCTTGCAGATTCCAGCTTAGTCCAATGCACGTGCACTATTATTATTATCCACATCGTTCGGTCGTGCAAGTGAAAGGCAATTATGACGATATATGATGGACTGACTAAGATGAGAAGAGCTGGTATGAACTCGACCTCTCTTATTTTTGTAAATATGATTAGTTCATCGTTCCTGATTCAGCCTATTATGAATAAACATGTTTGCAATGACAACTAGATATCATAGTTTCTTATGCCATGCTTAGTTAGCTAGGAGCTTATAATGGTTTACCTTGTGTGCCAACATGCTATTAAAATGGTTGTGATGTGGTATGATAGGGTGGTATCCTCTTTTGAATGATTCGAGTGGCTTGACCTACTCATGCTTGCATTCGGTGTTTATGTTCATGGTGCATTATATCCTACTCATGCTTGCATTCAGTGTTGATTAATTTTAATGCATGTTCATGACTATTGTCGCTCTCTAGCTGGTCGCTTCCCAGTCTTTTTCTAGCCTTCACCTGTACTAAGCGGGAATACTGCTTGTGCATCCAATCCCATAAACCCCAGAGTCATTCCATATGAGTCCACCATACCTACCTATATATGGTATCTACTTGTCGTTCCAAGTAAATTTGTATGTGCCAAACTCTAAACCTTCAAATAAAAATTCTGTTTTGTATGCTCGAATAGCTCATGTATCAACTAGGGTTGTCCGTATCTTCCATGTTAGGCGGGTTATTCTCAAGAGGAGTGGACTCCGCTCCTCACTCACGAGAAAATGGCTGGTCACCGGGATGCCCAGTCCCATGCTTTATGCAAACTAAATCAAAATAATTGCAAACAAAATTCCCCCTGGGACTCTTGTTAGTTGGAGGCACTCGTTGTTTCGAGCAAGCCATGGATTGATGCTTGTTGGTGGAGGGGAGTATAAACTTTACCATTCTGTTTGGGAACTGCCTATAATGTGTGTAGCATGGAAGATATCGTCATCTCTTGGTTGTTATGTTGACAATGAAAGTATACCGCTCAAAATATTATTCATCTCTATTTCTAAACCGAGCTCTGGCACCTCTACAAATCCCTACTTCCCTCTGCGAAGGGCCTATCTATTTACTTTTACGTTGAGTCATCCTCCTCTTATTAAAAAGCACCAGTTGGAGAGCACCGCTGTCATTTGCATTCATTACTATTAGTTTACATTGAGTATGAATTGACTGGATCTTTATTACCATGAATTACAATCTCTAGCCAGTCCTTGATCTTTAAAGGTGTTCTGCATTTATGTTATGCGGTCTCAGAAAGGGCTAGCGAGATACCATCTTGTTATATCATATTATGATTGTTTTGAGAAAGTGTTGTAATTCGAGATTTATTATTATTGCTCGCTAGTTGATTATGCCATTTATATGAGTAAACATGAGACCTAAGCGTTATTGTGAATATGGTTAGTTTGTAATCTTTGCTGAAAACTTTAAAGATGGCTTTACATATTTACAACAACAAGAGAAAACAGAGTTTGTAAAAGTTTTTCTTTATCACTTTCAGTTTGTCAACTGAATTGCTTGAGGACAAGCAAAGGTTTAAGCTTGGGGGAGTTGATACGTCTCCATCGTATCTACTTTTCAAAACACTTTTGCCCTTGTTTTGGACTCTAACTTGCATGATTTGAATGGAACTAACCCGGACTGACGCTATTTTCAGCAGAATTGTCATGGTGTTATTTATGTGCAGAAACAAAAGTTCTCAGAATGACCTGAAACTCCACGGAGCGTCTTTTTGGAAATAATAAAAAATACTGGCAAAAGATCACGGCCAGGGACCCACACCCTAGCCACGAGGGTGGGGGCGCGCCCCCTACCTCGTGGGCCCCCTGGAGCTCCTCCGACCTCAACTCCAACTCTATATATTCACTTTCAGGGAGAAAAAAATCAGGGAGAAGGATTCATCGCGTTTTACGATACAGAGCCGCCGCCAAGCCCTAAAACCTCTTGGGAGGGCTGATCTAGAGTCCGTTCGGGGCTCTGAAGAGGGGAATCCGTCGCCATCGTCATCATCAACCATCCTCCATCACCAATTTCATGATGCTCACCGCCATGCGTGAGTAATTCCATCGTAGGCTTGCTGGACGGTGATGGGTTGGATGAGATTTATCATGTAATCGAGTTAGTTTTGTTAGGATTTGATCCCTAGTATCCACTATGTTCTGATATTGATGTTGCTATGACTTTGCTATGCTTAATGCTTGTCACTAGGGCCCGAGTGCCATGATTTCAGATCTAAACCTATTATGTTTTCATCAATATATGAGAGTTCTTGATCCTAACTTGTAAGTGTATAGTCACCTACTATGTGTTATGATCCGGCAACCCCGAAGTGACAATAATCGGGACCACTCCCGGTGATGACCGTAGTTTGAGGAGTTCATGTATTCACTATGTGTTAATGCTTTGGTCCGATACTCTATTAAAAGGAGGCCTTAATATCCCTTAGTTTCCGCTAGGACCCCGCTGCCACGGGAGGGTAGGACAAAATATGTCATGCAAGTTCTTTTCGATAAGCACGTATAATTATATTCGGAATACATGCCTACATTACATTGATGAATTGGAGCTATTTCTGTGTCACCCTAGGTTATGACTGTTACACGATGAACCGCATCTGGCATAATTCTCTATCACCGATCCATTGCCTACGAGCTTCCCTATATTGTTCTTCGCTTATTTACTTTTCCGTTGCTATTGTTACAATCACTACAAAATACCAAAAACATTACTTTTTTTATCATTACCTTTTGCTACCGTTACCACTACTATCATATTACTTTGCTACTAAATACCTTGCTGCAGATATTAAGTTTCCAGGTGTGGTTGAATTGACAACTTAGCTGCTAATACGTGAGAATATTCTTTGGTTTCCCTTGTGTCGAATCAATAAATTTGGGTTGAATACTCTACCCTCGAAAACTGTTGCGATCCCCTATACTTGTGGGTTATCAATTACATCGAATATATCTCCACGAGAATCGTGGAGAACTTTGTATTGAGATCCAAAAAGAGAGAAGAAGCCATCTAGCTAATAACTATGGACCGGAAGGTCGGAGGTAAACTACTCACACATCATCGGAGAGGCTATGGTGTTGATGTAGAAGCCCTCCGTGATCGATGCCCCCTCCGGCGGAGATCCGGAAAAGGCCCCAAGATGGGATCTCACGGGTACAGAAGGTTGCGGCGGTGGAATTAGGTTTTTGGCTCCGTATCTGGTAGTTTGGGGGTACGTAGGTATATATATAGGAGGAAGAAGTACGTCGGTGGAGCAACGTGGGCCCCACGAGGGTGGAGGGTGCGCCTAGGGGGGTAGGTGCACCCCCTACCTCATGCCTTCCTGGTAACTTTCTTGACGTAGGGTCCAAGTCCTCTGGATCATGTTCGTTCCAAAAATCACGTTCCCGAAGGTTTTATTCAGTTTGGACTCAGTTTGATATTCTTTTTCTGCGAAACTCTGAAATAGGCAAAAAAATAGCAATTCTGGGTTGGGCCTCCGGTTAATAGGTTAGTCCCAAAAATAATATAAAACTGTATAATAAATCCCAATAATGTCCAAAATAGAATATAATATAGCATGGAACAATCAAAAATTATAGATACGTTGGAGACGTATCACCGGGCTGCGGCTTTCTACTGCGTTGTGGGGTGTGTAGGAGGGGTTGGTGATGCTCGAGGAGGCTGGGGGTGGCCGTATTTATAGGCGAGCGGGGAGAGGGGAGAGAGCTCCGCCAGAGGGCTTCTGGACACGGCGCCCGGCGACGAACGGCGTCAGTGAGAGGGGGAGAAGGTGACGCAGTTCATGCGGGCACTGTGAGAGGACGGAGACGAACACAAGAGCGGGGTGGCGACGAGCACAATGGCACAGCTCACTGTTGGGTTGGCTTGGTCGTGCCCGTGCTTGCTCCGGTGAGCTCCGGCATTGGCGAGCGCCAGCGAGGAGTTAAGGGAGTCGGGACGGCGATTGTGGCACGGTTTGGCAAGGTGCAGCAGTCGGGGAAGCGAGCACGCGTTGAACAGAGCACGCGACGGCATCCAGAGCGCGTCGACTAGCACATTGGCATCGTGCACACACGTGGTCACCGTGCGAACTCTGGCATAGAGCCGCGGCTTGCCATAAATTCATGTCTGGCGTGTAGTCCTTAGTGGTTTGGGTCGTTCCAACACTTTGAGTTGAGCCCAGGGATTGTAGGTGCGTGGTTTACTTCATGGTAAATTTCTGGTCAGTAACTTGTGGAGTTAACTGTGAGTGATCCAATAAGAGTTGAGGGCTGAGCTTTAGGGTTTAGCAATCACTTAGGAAGGTAATGATGCTCAAGAAAAATCGGCCTCAATGGATCAAGGAAAATGATACTTGCTATAGAAACTGGCTTTTCTGACCAGAACAGAAAAGATTTTCTGTTGCAAAAGTATTCCAAAAAGTGGTGCAATTTTTTCCTTAGGAAGGTGCCCTAGGGTTCAAAGAATATTTAGGAATTTTCTCAGATTTTTGTGGGCAAAGAAAATGGGGTTTGCTTTGGAGCATATGTTGTTGATTAGGGTTTTTGAAGAGAAAATGAATATTTTTCATTTAAGAAAAATATTCCTATGATTATTTTGGGATTTATCAGAGAAGAAATGATGGCTTGGGGAAGAGGTGAGCCACTTGGGTGAAAATCAAGGGTATGACCAAGGGTTTAAGTCCAACTAAAATGATTCAAAAACCTAAATTCAAATAAAAGGCAATCAAAAATCAGAAAAAGAAGAGGGGCAAAAACCAAGTTGTCACACAAAGTTATTCTAGAGGAGTCCACTATATCTTCCTATATGCGGTAATACCCTACCGTTCCAATTAAGTTTGCATGTGCCACCTAAAAAATTAACGAGCATCTTTTTTGTGTGCCTGGACCGCTCATAGAGCGACAGGGGGTGGTCAGTATCTTCCATGCTAAGAGGGTTATTCTCATAATGAGTGTTTATTCACTCGTCCTTGCACGGTAGGGGCTGGGAATAGGGATGCCCAGTCCCCAAATAAAAAATTGCAAATAATTAAACAAAACTCCCCCAGAACTGTTGTTGGTTTGAAAGGCACCCCTGGATTCGGTTATCCATGGCTTGTGTTTGTTGGTGAAGGGGGAATAAACTTTACTTTTATCGCTTGGGAACCGCCGCTAATTTGTTTAGTGATACGTCCATTTTGCATCATGCTTTCATATTGATATGTATTACATTATGGGCTGTTATTACCTATTTTGGTACAATACTTATGCCTTTTCTATCTTATTTTACAAGGTTTACATGAAGAGGGAGAATGCCGGTAGCTGGAATTCTGGACTGGAAAAGGAGCAAATCTAAGAGACCTATTCACTCCAAAAGTCCTGACAATTTATGGAGAATTATTTTGGAATATATAAAAAATATTGGGCAAAGAAAATACCAAAGGGGACCCACCAGGAGGCCACAAGCCTGGGGGCGCGACCTACCCCCCCTGGGCGCGCCCCTGTGGCTTGTGGGCCCCCTGGAAAGCCTCCGGTGCCCATCTTCTGCTATATGATGTCTTTTGACCTGAAAAAAATCATAAGGAAGCTTTCAGGACGAAGCGCCGCCGTCTCGAGGTGGAACGTGGGCAGAAGCAATCTAGGGCTTCGGTGGAGCTGTTCTGTTGGGGAAACTTCCCTCCCGGAGGGGGAAATCATTGTCATCATCATCACCAACGATCCTATCATCGAGAGGGGGTCAATCTCCATCAATATCTTCACCAGCACCATCTCCTCTCAAACCCTAGTTCATCTCTCGTATCCGATCTTTGTCTCAAAACCTCATATTGGTACGTGTGGGTTGCTAGTAGTGTTGATTACTCCTTATAGTTGATGCTAGTTGGTTTATTCGGTGGAAGATCATCATATGTTCATATCCTTAATGATATTCAATACCCCTTTGATTATGAACATGAATATGCTTTGTGAGTAGTTACATTTGTTCCTAAGGATATAGGAGAAGTCTTATTATAAGTAATCATGTGAATTTGGTATTCGTTCGATATTGGAATGAGATGTATGTTATCTTTCCTCTAGTGGTGTTATGTGAACGTCGACTACATGACACTTCACCATGATTTGCGCCTAGGGGAAGGCATTAGGAATTAATAAGTAGATGATGCGTTACTCGAGTGACAGAAGCTTAAACCCTAGTTTATGTGTTGCTTCGTAAACGGCTGATTTGGATCCACATATTTCATGCTATGGTTAGTGTCGGTGTCAAAACCGGTGGATCTCGGGTAGTGGGTCCCGAACTGTGCGTCTAGGCTGGATGGTAACAGGAGGCAGGGAACACGATGTTTTACCCAGGTTCGGGCCCTCTTGATGGAGGTAAAACCCTACGTCCTGCTTGATTAATATTGATGATATGGGTAGTACAAGAGTAGATCTACCACGAGATCAAGGAGGCTAAACCCTAGAAGCTAGCCTATGGTATGATTGTTGTGTATGGAGGTGATTGCCTACGGGCTACAACCCTCTGGTTTATATAGACATCGGATAGGGTTAGGGTTACATGGAGTCGGTTACAATGGTAGGAGATCTTGAATATCCGCATCGCCAAGCTTGCCTTCCACGCCAAGGAAAGTCCCATCCGGACACGGGACGAAGTCTTCAATCTTGTATCTCCATAGTCTAGGAGTCCGGCTAAAGGTATAGTCTGGCTACCCGAACACCCCCTAATCCAGGACTCCCTCAGTAGCCCCTGAACCAGGCTTCAATGACGACGAGTCCGGCGCGCAAATTGTCTTCGGCATTGCAAGGCGGGTTCCTCCTCCAAGTCCTTCATAGAAGATTGTAAACACCAAGAGTAGTGTCCGGCTCTGCAAAATAAGTTTCCACATATTGCCATAGAGAGAATAATATTAACACAAATCAAATCTGCTGACGTATTCCGCAGTGCGTCATCACACTACAGCCAAGTCCTTCACTCGAATCGTTTTCATTTTTCCACCTCAGCGTGTCTTGCGAGGCTGTTTCCTTGGCACGTCTTGTCAAAGCAGAGATCGTGTGCCCCCCTTTTACGGGATTCTCATCAATACGGATGTGAGTAACCCAATCGTGCCCGTTAGCATGTTTTCTCGATTAAAGGCGAGTCCCAAACGGTTACGGGGAGGGCTCCTGGTATTCAACCTCTTATAAAGAGACCGAGGCCTTACTCCTTTTCTCCAATCCCAAAACAAGTTCACCCATCGCCTCGAGTTCCAACACCCAAGGCTCCAGATTCCGGGCGCCTCAACCCTTTGACAATGTCCAGTTCCGACTTTCAAGGCCGATGGATGCCCTCCTCCGTCATGGAGGAGGACGTGCTAAAGTTGAGAGAGGCTAAGTTCTTGACCGCCGAAATTCCGCACAGGTTGCCTGCTCAAGGGCAGGCTATCCCCAGTCCCTAGCCCGGTGAGAGTGTGGTGTTCGTGTCTCACTTCCTTCGGGGGCTAGGCTTCCCGATGGATCCCTTTGTGAGGGGACTGCTGTTTTATTACGGGCTGGAATTCCATGACTTAGCTCCAGAGTCCATCCTCCATATCTCCTCGTTTATCGTTGTATGCGAAGCGTTCCTCCGTGTTACCCCTCACTTTGGATTATGGCTCAAGACTTTCAAAGTGGAGCCGAAGATGATCAAGGGACGGCACGCAGAGTGCGGAGGCGCTGTTATAAGAAAAAATGATGATGCTCCATGGCCCGAGGGCTCTTTTCAAGAGGAGCTAGGCTTGTGGCAATGAGAGTGGTTTTATATCACCGCTCCCCGGAGCACCAAGTGGGTGGCGCTTCCTGCCTTTCGCTCGGGTCCCCCACCACGGCTAGCGTCATGGGTTAACAGAGGGTTAGATTGGGGTTTGCCCAAACACGTGCCCTTGTTACAGGGCCGCATTAAGGATCTCTTGGAAGGAGACCTCAGCCTGGTCAAGGTGACGCAGGTCATGCTGATTCACCGAATATTGCCCGGCAAACGTCGCTCCCTTCGCCTGTGGGAGTTTAATCTAGAGGGACCGCGAGCTCTCCAGAATTTCATGGGCGCAACGCCCGCGGAGATGTATAAACTGTTCTTCGGATCACAAGAGATGTGTCCGGATTTAACCGAGGACGCAGGCCTAAGCTGCAATCGCCCGGATACTCAAGTAAGCAACCTTGTGCCCGGACCTTCTATCCGTATAATTGTCATAAACTTGCCCCTAAAAGAGCCGTCCTTTTAAACAGGAGTGGATAGCGAAGGCAAAGCTGATCAGGTGTCCGACTCCCCTTCCCGAAACCAGGCCGGATCCCATGCTGGTCAGGATGCTGGAAATAATGCCTTTGGAGGGGGAGGACAAGGAAGCTATGGCCTCCTCGAAGGAGGCTGCTCCGAAGGGAGGAACCGACAATTCCTCTCCTAAGGGGAAGAAGAGAGCCGCCTCTGACGACCCGGAAACCATGGCCTTGAAGCGGGGGAAAAAATCCTCGTCAGAGGGTCCGACGCCGGGGAGTTCCTCGGCCGGACTACGCCCTCAAGGGGATCAGCCCTCCAGCGAGCCGTAAGTAGAGAAAGATTTTCCTTTTGAGGGATGAGGGAAATCCTTGATTTATATCTGAGAAGATTAACCGAATTTTTACCTTGTAGCTCGGACCTCAGCCCTTCTCAGCAGAGCTCGTCTTCGGGGGATCTCCTTTCGAAGATGATGGAGAGCGGGACGCCTCCCCCTGTCGTGCCACCTAGCAAGGCGGGCGACCCTGAGGTGTCGTCGCGGAGGGTTTCTCCGAATCCGGCAGGGGCGGAAGATAGCTATGTGGCCCCCCGAGGTTCTCTGCGTCCGGCCTTCGAAAAAGGTCGTGGGAAAAGTCCGGCACCGTCTGGTGCTCGGCCGGAGGAGCTAAAGATTCTGCTGGGGCGAGCTTCTATCTCGGAGGAGCACCGTGCATTGATGGGCACGGTGATTTAAAGGATCTCATCCGCAGAGAGCGGATTGCATGAGGCCGTCAAAAGTTTACTGACGGGTTTTGAGGTACATTAGATAATGTACACTTTTGTCAGTTGCGCATGAATAAGATGCGCCCTGTGTAGATAGTAGCCCCTGAGACTCTGCCCGTCGTCAAGAAATGATGGCACGCGGAGGATCATAATCCCAGGTCTAAGATGTCGCCTTTGAATGTAGGCGGCATGGTGTCCGGAATCGAGCCGAACTGAAGATTTTGCCGAACTAAAGCGGCAACTGGACGTGGCAGATGCCGACATCACGCTTGTTAATAAGCGGCTTGATGAGGCTCAAGGTATGTAATTCCTCGGGCCACATCAGGTAAGAACAGTTTTATGCCTGTGTCTTACGATGTGTGTGCTTTGACGCAGATGGTGCGGCCGCCATGGAGAGTCTTAGGGCAGAACTTGCCCGAGCTAAAGAACAAGCCAGCAAAAGTGATGCGGCCACCAGGAAAGCCCTTGAAGAGCTGAGAGCCGAACAGGCTGCTCATTGCCGAAGCAAGGAAGAGATGGCCAAGATGGCCGAAAAGTTAAAAAGCGCTACAGACCGTTGCAGACTTCTTGAAAAAGAAGACCAGACGAAACAGACGGACTTAGAGAAGGCCGTTGCCAATGCCAAGGATGCGCGCTCTGCGATGAGAGCTGCGAAGGAGGAGCTGTGTCAGGCCGAACAGATTGCGGCTGGAAAGCCCTTTATGCTGCGAAGGAAATTTTGCGATCCGAAGTTTGCTCCGTTGGACCGGATGTGGAGTGTGGAGGATACCTATCTGGATTTGGCAGCGAGTGCTGCTGATGCGACCGAACACTTTGGAGATCAGAAAGATCACGAAGTGGAAAAGCTTTTCTGGTCGCAGTTTCACAATCCAGAGCGTCCACTGGCAGTGGACGATCATTTGGCTCAATGGGCCGAACTGAATAGGTTGTCTGGACTCGCCATGAAGTATGTCATGGGTCATCTGTGGCCGGGGAGATCGGAGCCGAAGAGTTATTTCAGCTTGGTGCAGCAATTCCTTGACGCGGTGCCGCGTATTAATGCAATGAAGAGGACAGCGTGCATAGAGGGCGCAAGGATGGCTCTTGCCCGTGTCAAGACATACTGGGCAGAGATGGAGACCACCGTTGTTGCGTCCCGAGATTCGGACAAAAGCCGAGTACCCTCCGAGCACTATTTTCAGGAAGTCCTTGAAGGCGCTCGTGTAATAGAGACGCAGTGCTCGAGAGATGCTATGTTATGATAGCATATGTAATTATAAAGTAATGTTTTGATAAACTATAGTGGCCTTTTTATACTTGTGCCTTCAAGTATTGGGAACACCTCCTGTGCGGCCGTTTTAAGATATATACAAAATCTGAAAGATGGCAGTCGTTGGCTTCAGCCCCCACGCACATAGTGCGGGGGTGCTCGCAGAAGACGCATTTTCACACTTAACCCAACGTCTTGGTCCTACAAAGGAGGTGATAGCGCAGCGGGCCAGGCAACCGGACTATAATGCTTTAACACTTTCACTTAGCCATAGGAGCTTGACAGTGAGACTATTTAGGTAGCCCCTTGGTGGCAACTGCGCTCGCCCGAGTTCGGGGCACGTATGTGCCTGACCGGGAAGTGGCCCTTCGTTAAAGCGGAGGAATCCGATAGATTCCGATAGGTCATCGAGTGGCTGACCAGTCTCACGCTACATCATGACAATCAGTTTTCGGCTTTCTCTACTGAGGTGCTCGCCCGGCCGAACCAGGGCACAATCGCAGTAGTTCTCCTGGTGCTACCTTAGCCGATAGAGCAGAACGTAAGGTAGCCGAACTCAGGAGCCGGGCAACCCAACATTTGACCAAAGACATGATTCGGAGCTGATGCATATAATGCCAAAACTCACGACGTCGAACACTCCCTAAGGTGTTCGGTCTTTATGAGTGCGGGTGAAACAACACTCTTTATTATTAAAAAAGCCCCTAGTGTCCAGGTACGTGCAAAAATTCTGACGCGGCCACATGCCAAGACGCCAGCCTCCTCCTTGGTTATATCAGAAAGAAAAAACCAGGGGATGTGTAGCAACAAGAGACAGTAAAAAAGGTTTGCGCAGGGTCTTAATCTAAAAAGAATCCTTTAGGACGGGTCCCTACTACACGTCTGCGCCTGTGTCTCCGTTGTGTCGTATCCTGGACGGGCGCCGCACGACGTTCATCTGTAAAAGAGAGGAACTGAGTTGAAAATGAGTCGTGCCGAACAAAAATTTAAAATAAACAAAGTATAAAGTAAAATATATAAGATTGAGCTTTATTGTCTCTTATTGTATATGCGTGGAGCCCCTAGTGCGGGGGTATATGGCCTCTAGGCCTGCATCAATGATGATTTTGCACCGAACTCGTCTATCCGCGTTCGTGGTCTTGAATGACCTATTTCGAAGTTTTTTGGCCGGTGAGGCCATTTTGCTGTGGGGCTGTCAAAGCGGCCGCACAGTCCTCCGCTTGGGGAGGCGCACTTTAGTGCTTCCCCTTCAAAGAGATGATGCCTCGTGGACCAGGCATCTTAAGCGTGAGAGATGCATAATGTGGTATTGCGTTAAAGCGGGCGAAAGCTTCGCGTTCCAGTAGTGCTTGATAGCGACTTGAGAACGGGACGATATGGAAGGTTAGCTTTTCGCGGCGGAAGTTATCGGCAGAGCCGAATATAACTGCGAGCTGGAGAAAACCCATACAATGGGTGTCCGGACTAGGTGTTACCCCTTGAAAGCAGGTTTTGCTGCGGCAGATTCTTGCTGGGTTTATCCCCATGTGATGGATTGTATCCTGATATATCAGGTTTAGTCCACTGCCGCCGTCCATAAGGACATTTGAAAACCAGAGTCTGCCAATTATTGGATCGAGTATCAAGGCAGTCCAGCCTACATTCTTGATATTTCTAGAATAATCTAGCTGATCGAAGATGATCGATTTTGACAACCAGTGGCAGGACCCTTTGGGGATGGGCCGTGTGGTGCGTACCTTTACGGGCGCGGCACGTTTTGTTATGTGAAGTGAGTTCACTGTTTTTACTTCTTGTGGGAAGTTCTTTTGTTTCCTGGTGCTCTGCTTTTGGGGTTCGTCCTCGTCTTCGCTTCGTGTGTCGAGCCCCTTGTGTTCTGCATTGAGTCTGCCGGATTGTTTGAGAACCCAACAGTCTCTATGGGTATGGTTAGCAGGCTTTCCGGGAGTACTGTGTATCTGACATATCCTGTCCAGGATTTTATTTAGGTTGGATGGATCGTCCCTGTTATCCTGGGGGGGGATTTTTCCTGATTTTGTCGTGAGCCTTTGAATCCGGCATTGACTGCCGTGCTCTTCGGACTTTTGTCCTTAGTCCAGTGACGGTCCTTGTTGCGTCGCGGTTTTCCATTTCCATCCCTAGTTTCGGATGTACTTGGGTTGCTGGGGCTGCACCTTGCCAACCAGCTGTCCTCCCCTGCACAAAAGCGGGTCATGAGGCTTGTTAGCGCGGCCATTGTTCTTGGCTTTTCTTGGCCGAGGTGTCTGGTGAGCCATTCGTCTCGGACGTTATGCCTGAAAGCTGCTAAGGCTTCGGCATCCGGACAGTCGGCTATCTGATTCTTTTTAGTGAGGAATCTATTCTAGAACTGCCGAGCTGATTCTCCGGGTTGTTGAGTTATGTGACTAAGATCGTCTGTATCCGGAGGGCGGACATAGGACCCTTGAAAGTTTGCTCGGAAAGCATCCTCGAGCTCTTCCCAGCTTCCAATTGTGTTTTCGGGAAGGCTTTTAAGCCAATGCCGGGCTGGCCCTTTAAGCTTAAGGGGTAAATATTTTATGGCGTGGAGATCATCTCCTCTAGCCATGTGTATGTGGAGGATATAATCCTCGATCCAAACTCCAGGGTCTGTTGTTCCATCATATGCCTCTATGTTTACGGGTTTGAATCCCTCTGGAAATTCACAGCCCAGGACCTCATCGGTGAAACATAGGGGGTGTGCGGCGCCCCTGTATTTGGGTGTGCCGGATTCTGATGATGGCTTCATAGCGTTGCTTACGAGAGCTTGCTTTCTTGGCCCATAAATGGACCTGACTGGGCCATGATGCGAATCCTTAAGTGGGTCGCATGCCGATTTAGGTACGGCGCTGCTTGCCGCTTTATGGGGTCGTCTATCCGATCGTGTGGCTTTCTCATTTTTTGAATGTGAGGGCTCTAGGGCCTCTTCGTCGAATTCAGGCAGTAGCTTTCTTTTCGGATAGCTTTTAGTGCGGCGACTGTCGCCGTATTTATCTGCGGTATTGATTACTTTGCTCCATCTAATCCGGAGTGCATCTTCCACTGTTTTTAGCTTCCGCTTCTGCTTTTTTAGGCTGCGTGCAGTTGCAACGAGCCTCTCGTGGAGATTCTTTTGCTCCATAAGTTTATCCGGCGTGAGGTCGTCCGGAATGCCGTTTTCGCCGGAGGAGGGATGTTCGGTTTCTCTATCCGTGTTGCCCTGTTCGGACGGTTGCTCTAAGGCCTGCTCGTCGTCTACTGGCTCGTCCTGCTCTATGGCTGGGTTTTTATCGAGGCGGGGCTTGGGTCGGCGTTTACGCCGATGCTTTGATTGCTTTTCGAGTGGTCGATCTCCCGTTCCATCCCCTTTTTCCTCGTTGTCGCTTCCTTTAGGGGTATCCACCATGTACACATCGTGAGATGAGGTGGTTGTCCAATGCCCTATGGGCGTTGGTTTGTCGGTATCTCCTGCATCGTCATCCATGCTGTCGATGTCTCCGGAGTCGAAGTTGAGCACGTCGTTTAAATTGTCGACAGTGGCTACCAAGTGGGTGGTGGGTGGGCTTTGAATTTCTTCATCGCCCGTATCCCATCCTCGCTGACCGTAGTTCGGCCAGGGCTCTCCTGATAAGGAGAGAGACTTGAAAGAGTTCAGGATATCGCCAAAAGGCGAGTGCTGAAAGATGTCTACGGCGGTGAACTCCATTATCGGCGCCCAATCGGATTCGATCGGCAGGGGCGTGGGGGGTTCGGAGTTCGGAAAGGAGTCCGGATCCTTGGAGTCACGGGCCGTGCAAAGTGCGGGGCTAGCGTTCGGCTCGATCGCTTTTGGGATCGCAGCCCCTGAGGTGACGTCCAACCGCTCATCCTCGATTGGCGCAATAGGCTCCGAATTTGGGGTCGGAACCGATGCGTGTGCGGCCTCCAGGACACTGTCCGGGGGCAGAGCTAGATCATGCCCCTCGAGATAGTGCGGCGCGCTTGGCCGTGGCTCGAACCCGTCGAAGATCAAGTCTCCGCGGATGTCAGCCGTGTAGTTTAAGCTTCCAAACCTCACTTGATGGCCAGGGGCGTAGCTTTCGATCTACTCCAGGTGGCCGAGCGAATTGGCCCGCAGAGCGAAGCCGCCGAAGACGAAGATCTGTCCGGGGAGAAAAGTCTCACCCTGGACGGCATCGTTGTTGATGATCAAAGGAGCCATCGGGGCAAAAGGCGATGACACAGAGGAACTCTCAATGAAAGCGCCAATGTCGGTGTCAAAACCGGTGGATCTCGGGTAGTGGGTCCCGAACTGTGCGTCTAGGCCGGATGGTAACAGGAGGCAGGGAACATGATGTTTTACCCAGGTTCGGGCCCTCTTGATGGAGGTAAAACCCTACGTCCTGCTTGATTAATATTGGTGATATGGGTAGTACAAGAGTAGATCTACCACGAGATCAAGGAGGCTAAACCCTAGAAGCTAGCCTATGGTATGATTGTTGTGTATGGAGTTGATTGCCTACGGGCTACAACCCTCCGGTTTATATAGACACCGGATAGGGTTAGGGTTACATGGAGTCGGTTACAATGGTAGGAGATCTTGAATGTCCGCATCGCCAAGCTTTCCTTCCACGCCAAGGAAAGTCCCATCCGGACACGGGACGAAGTCTTCAATCTTGTATCTTCATAGTCCAGGAGTCCGGCTGAAGGTATAGTCCGGCTACCCGAACACCCCCTAATCCAGGACTCCCTCAGTTAGATTTATCATAATTCTTCTTTCGTAGTTGCGGATGGTCGCGAGAGGGGTTAATCATAAGTGGGAGGCTTGTCCAAGTAAGGAAAACACCCAAGCACCGGTCCACCCACATATCAAATTATCAAAGTAACGAACGCGAATCATATGAGCATGATGAAAACTAGCTTGAGAGTAATTCCCATGTGTCCTCGGGAGCGCTTTTTTATATAAGTGTTTGTCTAGGCTTGTCCTTTGCTACAAAAAGGATTGAGCCACCTTGCTGCACCATATTTACACTTGTTACTTGTTACCTGTTACTAATTATCTTATGACCAAACTATTTGTTATCGATAATTTCGGTGCTTGCAGAGAACACCTTACTTAAAACCGCTTGTCATTTCCATCTCCTCCTCGTTGGGTTCGACACTATTACTTATCTAAAGGACTACGATAGATCCCTTGTACTTGTAGGTCATCAAGACTCTTTTCTAGCGCCGTTGCCGGGGAGTGAAGTGCCTTTGGTAAGTGGAATATGGTAAGGAAACATTTATATAGCTTGCTGAAATACAAGCACTTTTCACTATGGAAAATAATCCTTTGAGGGGCTTGTTCGGGGTATCTTCACCTTGACCAGAAGAGCAGAAAGTTTCTCCTCAACCTACTGCCCCTACTGAAAATATTTATTATGAAATTCCTTAGGGTATGATAGAGAAACTGCTAGCTAATCCTTATGCAGGAGATGGAACATTACATCCTGATATGCATCTAATCTATGTGGATGAAGTTTGTGGATTATTTAAGCTTGCAGGTTTGCCCGAGGATAAAGTCAAGAAGAAGGTCTTCCCTTTATCTTTGAAGGAAAAGGCATTGGCATGGTATATGCTATGTGATGATAGCGGGACATGGAATTATAACCATTGAAATTGGAATTTCATCAGAAGTTTTATCATATGCATTTGGTTCATCATGAACGGAATTATATTTATAATTTTTGGCCTCATGAAGGAGAAAGTACCGCTCAAGCTTGGGAGAGGCTTAAGTCAATGTTATATTCATGCCCCAATCATAAGATCTCAAGAGAAATTATTATTCAGAATTTTTATGCACGGCTTTCTCGTAATGATCAATCCATGCTCGATACTTCTTGTACTGGTTCTTTTATGAAGAAGACTATTTAATTCAAATGGGATTTGAAAGAATTAAACGCAACTCTAAAGATTGGGAGCTTGACGAAGGTAAGGAGTCAGGTATAAACCTTAACTTTGATTGTGTTAAATGCTTCATGGACACCGATGCTTTTCATAAATTTAGCACTAAATATGGACTTGACTCTGAGATAGTAGCTTCCTTCTGTGAATCATTTGCTACTCATGTTGATCTCCCCAAGGAGAGGTGGTTTAAATATCATCCTCTCATTGAAGTAAAAGTAGTAGAACCTACTAAAGCTGAAGAAGAAACTATTACTTATAATGTTGATCATGTTATTCCTACTGCTTATATTGAGAAACCACCTTTCCCTGTTAGGATAAAAGATCATGCTAAAGCTTCAGCTATGGTTTGTAAGAGTTATACTAGAACACCTACACCCCTTGAGAAAATTAAAGCTGAACCTAGTATTGCTATGGTTAAAGATCTCCTGGTCGATAATATTGATGGGCATGTTAATTATTTCTGCAATGAAGCTACTAGAATCCCTAGACCCGATAATAAAGACAAACATAGACCTGTTGTTGGCGTGCCTGTTGTATTTGTTAAGATAGGAGATCATTGTTATCATGGCTTATGTGAATTGGGTGCTAGCTAGTGTGAGTGCAATTCCTTTTACTTTATATCAAGAAATTATGAATAATATTGCACCTGCTGAGATAGAAGATATTGATGTTACTATTAAGCTTGCCAATAGAGATACTTTCTCACCAATTGGGGTCATTAGAGATGTTGAAGTCTTGTGTGGGAAAATAAAATATCCTACTGATTTTCTTGTTCTTGGTTCCCCACAAGATGATTTTTGTCCCATTATATTTTGTAGACCTTTCTTGAACACTGTCAATGCTAAGATAGATTACGAGAAAGAAACTGTTAGTGTAAGTTTTGAGGATGTGTCTCATGAGTTTAATTTCTCCAAATTTCATAGACAACTTCATGATAAAGAATTGCCTAGTAAAGATGTAATTATTAGTCTTGCTGCTATTGTCGTACCTCCTACTGATCTTTTAGAACAATATTTGCTTGACCATGAAAATGATATGTTTATGAATGAAAGAAGGGAATTAGATGAGATTTTCTTTAAACAGATGCCTGTTTTGAAACACAATTTTCATGTTGAAACTCTTGGAGATACTTTACCACCCAAGAGTTATCCTGTATCCGATCTTAAACAATTTCCTGATACTCTCAAATATGCTTATCTTGATGAGAAGAAGATATATCTTGTTATTATTAGTGCTAACCTTTCAGAGCATGAAGAAAAGAAATTATTGAAAACTCTGAAGAAGCACCGCACCGCTATTGGATATACTCTTGATGATCTTAAGGGCATTAGTACCACTCTATGTTAGCACAAAGTTAATATGGAGCCTGATGCTAAACCAGTTGTTGATCACCAACGACGGTTAAATCCTAAGATGAAGGAAGTGGTAAGAAATGAAATATTAAAGCTTTTGGAAGTAGGTATAATTTATCCTATTGATGATAGTAGATGGGTGCGTCCTTTTTATTGTATTCCTAAAAAGGGAGGTATTACTTTTTTTCCCAATGATAAGAATGAATTGATCCCACAAAGAATTGTTACAGGTTATAGAATGGTAATTAATTCTAGAAAATTATACAATGCTACCAGGAAAGATCATTACCCTCTACCTTTTATTGATCAAATTCTACAAATACTATCCAAACATACACACTTTTGCTTTCTAGATGGTTATTCTGGTTTTCCTCAAATACCCGTGTCACAAGAGTATCAAGAAAAAAGTACTTTACTTGCCCTTTCGGTACATTTGCTTATAGAAGTATGCCTTTTGGTTTATGCAATGCACCTGCTACCTTTCAAAGATGTATGGCTGCTATATTCTCTGACTTTTGTGAAAAGATTGTTGAGGTTTTCGTGGATGATCTCTCCGTTTATGGAACTTCTTTTGATGATTGCTTGAGAAACCTTGATCGATTTTTGTAGAGATGTGAAGAAACTAATATTGTATTGAATTGGGAGAAGTGCCACTTTATGGTTAATGAAGGTATTGCCTTGGGGCATAAAATCTCCGAAAGAGGTATTGAAATTGATAAAGCTAAAGTTGATGCTATTGAAAAAATGACGTGTCCTAAAGATATCAAAGGTATAAGAAGTTTCCTTGGTCATGCTGGTTTCTATAGGAGATTTATTAAAGATTTCCCTAAAATTTCTAGGCCTCTTACTAATCTTTTGCAAAAAGATGTTCCGTTTGTTTTTGATGATGATTGTGGAGAATCCTTTGAAATACTTAAGAAAGCCTTAATCTCTGCACCTATTGTTCAACCACCTGATTGGAACCCACCCTTTGAAATTGTGTGTGATGCTAGTGATTATGCTGTTGGTGTTGTTCTAGGACAAAGAGTTGATAAGAAGTTGAATGTTATTCATTATGCTAGTAAAACTCTAGACAGTGCTGAAAGAAATTATGCTACTACTGAAAAGGAATTTTTAGCTGTTGTCTTTGCTTGTGATAAGTTCACATCTTATATTGTTGATTCCAAAGTAACTGTTCACACTGATCAGGCTGCTATTATTAAATATCTTATGGAAAAGAAAGATGCTAAACCTAGACTTATTAGATGGGTTCTCTTGCTACAAGAATTTGATTTGTATATTATTGATAGTAAGGGTGTTGAGAACCCCGTAGCAGATAACTTGTCTAGGTTAGAGAATGTTCTTGATGACCCACTACCTATTGATGATAGCTTTCCTAATGAACAATTAGCTGTCATAAATGCTTTTCATAATGCTCCATGGTATGCTGATTATGGTAATTACATTGTTGCTAAATTTATACCACCTAGTTTCACATACTAGTAAAAGAAAAAGTCCTACTACGATTTAAGACATTACTTTTGGGATGACCCACACCTTTATAAAGAAGGAGTAGATGGTGTTATTAGACGTTGTGTACCTGAGCATGAACAGGAATAGATCCTACGCAAGTGTCACTCTGAGGCCTACGGAGGGCACCATGCTGGACACAGAACTGAACACAAGGTATTACAATCTGGTTTTTATTGGCGTACTCTCTTCAAAGATGCTCGTAAGTATGTCTTGTCTTGTGATGAATGTCAAAGAATTTGTAATATTAGTAGACATCGGGAGATGCCTATGAATTATTCACTTGTTATTGAACCATTTGATGTTTGGGGTTTTGATTATATGGGACCTTTTCCTTCCTCTAATGGGTATACACATATTTTAGTTTCCGTTGTACATTACTAAGTGGGTAGAAGCTATTCCAACTAGTAGTGTTGATCATAGCACTTCTATTAAAATGCTTAAAGAAGTTATTTTCCCGAGGTTTGGAGTCCCTAGATATTTAATGACTAATGGTGGTTTGCACTTTATTCATGGTGCTTTCTGTAAATTGCTTGCTAAATATGATGTCAACCATAGAATTGTATCTCATTATCATCCTCAGTCTAGTGGTCAAGTAGAACTGAGTAACCGAGAAATAAAGTTGATTTTGCAAAAGACTGTCAATAGATCTAGAAAGAATTGCTCTAAGAAACTTGATGATGCATTATGGGCTTATATAACTGCTTATAAGAACCCTATGGGTATGTCTCCGTATAAAATGGTTTATGGAAAAGCATGTCAGTTACCTCTTGAGCTAGAACATAAAGCTTATTGGGCAATTAAAGAGCTCAACTATGATTTCAAACTTGCCGGTAAAAAGAGGTTATTTGACATTAGTTCACTTGATGAATGGAGAACTCAAGCCTATGAAAATGCCAAGTTGTTTAAAGAGAAAGTTAAAAGATGGCATGACAAAAGGATACAAAAGCATGAATTTAATGTAGGTGGCCAAATCTTGGTATACAACTCTCATTTAAGATTTTTTGCAGGAAAACATCTCTCTAAATGGGAAGGTCCTTACATTATCGAGGAGGTTTACCATTTCGGTGCTATCAAGATCAACAACGCCGAAGGCACCAATCCGAAGGTGGCAAACGGGCAAATAATCAAAAAATATACCTCAAGTACTCCCATAAATGTTGAAACCAATATAATTAATACCATAACACTGGAGGAGTACATAAGGGAGAACTGTCGGAACGTTTCGGACTCCAAAAAGGAATAGCTATGTGATACGGTAAGTAAACCGACTACAAAACGTTTCCAATGGCAATTTTACTCCATTTTGGAATATTTTAAAAATTAGGAAAATTAAAAGTAGTCCGAAAAGTGCACGAGGAGGCGACAAGCCCTGGGGGCGCGCCCTACACCCTAGGCACGCCTTCCTAGCTCGTGGCCACCTCGTGTGCCCTTTGGACTCTGTTTTCTTGTAGTACACTCCTTTTGGTATGTAAAAATTCATTATATAATCTCCCAAAGGTTTTGACCACCGTATCATGGCAATATCCCCTGTTTTTGTTTTTAAGCCATTTTCTGCCAGAGTTTTCAAGGCCAGGCATCATGTCGTCCCAAGATTCGAAGGGAGAAAGCTATGTACCTAATTACATTGCAGACCCCAAGGTTTATGGGGATGTGGAGCATTATTGTTGGACCATGGAGGAAGAAGAAGATTACGATTCAAAGGGAAAGGAAGTGACAAGTTCCGACGAAGAGGAAGTTCCGCTAACCAAGCCTGGGTACATGAAAATAAGCAAGAATTATGAAAAAAGATATTAATATTAGAGCGGGAGATCGATGACCTGAAGGAGGAAAATTCCACCCTCAAGCGTAAGCTGAGGAGAAAGGACAAGCCTACAACCTCATCAACTCCATCATCACCACCTCTGAAGAAGGAGATCTAAATATATGGGTATGGACACTCCCCTTGGCAACTACCAAGCTTGGGGGAGGTGTCCCGGTATCGTATCACCATCACATCTTTACCTTTATCGCTTTTTCTTAGTTCGGTCCTTTTGATTATATCTTGATCTAGTAGAATAAAAGTTACTTTTAGTATGACCTAGCTTTGAGTTTTGCATTGTGATCTATCTATGTAATCGAGTCCGTGAGTTATATAATAAAGAGTAGTTTTGAGTTAAGGGCCTTCCTTTCTTGCTATGAGCTTGAGAAAAAGAAAAAGAATAAAAAAGTAAAAAGATTATATAATGATCTTATGGGAAGTGATGACTTCACATATAAGAAGTATGATGAATAAAAATTGTTGGGAGCTGACAAACATAGTTTTGGTCATTGTTGCAATTAATACGAAGTAATAAAGAAAGAGAGGTTTCACATATAAATATATTATCCTGGACATCTTTTCTGATTGTGAGCACTCATTAAAATATGACATGCTAAAAAGTCGATGTTGGACAAAGAAGACAACATAATGAGATATGTTTTCTTATATCCGAATAGAAGTTATATTGTCATGGATCCTCCAACATGTTGAGCTTGCTTTACCTATTATGCTAGCCAAATCTTTGCACCAAGTAGAGATACTACTTGTGCATCAAAACATCCCTTAACCCAGTTTTGCCATGAGAGTGCACCATACCTACGTATAGATTGAGTAAGATCCTTCAAGTAAGTTGTCATCGGTGAAAGCAATAAAAATTGCTCTCTAGATATGTACGATCTTTTAGTGTGGAGAAAATAAGCTTTACAGAACTGTAACATCCCAAATTTTCAATTTGGAATGTTATACACTAGATCATATGCATATCATATTTTCTTGCATTTTGGTTGATCCTAGAAATTTCACGCAACTCAAGGACCCTCGGAGAGAGTTGGAGATTTCGTTATTTTCATATTTGAGAGTTCTCTCGAATTTTGAAAATAGGATCATTTGATTTATTTATTTTATCTTCAATAATTTTTCCGGTGTCAAAATATGAGAGAGGGAATAATATGACTTTCCCAAATTTAGGAAAATGAAGATTTAATAAATAGATCAATTTTGTTGCCGGAGTTTTTTTTGCATTTTATTTGGATAGGGAAAAATGCGCGTTTTCAAAAATTGCATTTTAGGTCCGGAGAAAAGTTCATTTTGTTCGGCTCATTTTTAGGAGTCGGGGAAAATTTACTTTAGATTTTTCGGAGTTCGTTTAGATCCCTTTTTTTTCTGCGCGAGGAAACTATTTAAAAAAAAATTGAGCAGCGCCTTGGGCCAAAGGCCCAAGCCAAGCCACCTACCGCCGCGCTCCCAGGCGCCAGGCGCCGAGCCAGGAGCCGGTCGGCCGCCGCCGCCTCTTGCTAGGACCGAATCCTTTTAGGATTCTAGGGCGCCCCCTTGTCCCCTTTTCCTTATTTCGTTTTCTTTAGTCCTACTCCGTTTATTTTCTAGATCTTTCCTACTCCTATTCTAATTCCTTGTCCTCTACCTCAAGTAAACCCCTCCTCTCCCCAATATAAATACCCAAGCACACCCCCTCTAAACACATCAAATCAAAGCTCTCCTCCACACCGCGCCTTGCACCGCCGCCGCGCCGCATCACACCGCGCCCTGCGTCACCGCCGCCGCGCCGCCTCACCCGCGCCGCCACCCCACACCCGCGCCGCCGCCGCACCTTGCCGCCGCCACCCCACACCCGCGCTGCCGCCGCACCTTGCGCCGCCACCCCCCACCCGCGCCGCCGCCTCACCCGCGCCGCCGCCCCACACCCGCGCCGCCGCCGCACCTTGCCCACGCCGCCGCCCTACGCCGACGCCGCCGGAGCCCCTCACCGGAGACCTCGCCAAGGTTGCCCCGCGCTACATCTATTCTTTTTCTCGGATCGTTTTCTTCTAATCGTCCCGATTCTTTTCTTCTCTAAACCGTTCCGGTTTTCTAGATCAGTTTTTCGATCGGTTTTTCTTCTCCGAAACCCTAGATCAGATTCGTTTTCTTCTTCGATCTAGTTGCCTTTGGACCATTCGCCGGACCGTTCGTCCTAACGAACGTGATCACCGGATTCTTCTAGGTTAACGACGTCCGTTCGTTTAACCGTTCTTCTTTTTCTTTTCGTCGGATTTATTCCGCGATCGCGATCTCAGATCCGATTTTCTTCCTAGTCTATCTTTTCGCTTGTTTATCGGAATCAGGTGATTCAAGCGCCTGGAGTTTCGTCTCGAAACCGCCGTTCCGTCTAATCAACTTGAACAAGCTTTTGTTACAGTAAAATTTTGACCTAGTTTCAACTTGCTAGAACCGAGTTGTTTTCTTCCGCTGTTTGTTTTTCGTTCTTTCTTTGCAACCAGAGTTCTTAAGTTGAACTACCTGGTTCGTTCTCTTATTCGAGTTTTACCTGTGCATTAGATGAGTACTTATTGTATGCTTGTTGTTTGTCTGTGATAGATTACCCGGATTGCGCCGCTTGTTGCTTCGAAACCCTAGGACTCGCGGATCATCAGCAAGGCAAGTAACACTTTGATCATACCTTTTCTACAACCCATGTTTTATTGCATTAGATCAATCCTCACACATTGCATGATTAGGATCTAATTAAATTGTGGGATGGGAAGTAGATGAGGTAGTACCTATTACCTGTATTATTATGAAACCTTTGGGAGTTACTTCTACGTTTGCTTATTATGCCATGCTATGCTAGTAGATGTGGATTGGGTGAGTGATATCCATGACAGATGTGAGATTGATAATTTTAATGGTTTATCTAAGGTGGCAACTTAAACACACATCTGGGTGGATTGAGGCACCTGATGTCTATCAGGACTTGCCTGTTTTTTTTTTGGACCGCCACCCAGGCTCAAATGGATCATAAGATCTTTCATGCTAGAAACTTCCATGTGCAGCCACATGCTACTATGGGCTCTGGCATAGTTGACTAAGTTGTGCGAACTCTTACGGGGTGGACTAGCAGATGTAGGGGATGTAGGTGTACCGGTCTACCCCACATGTAAGGTGCTAGTGCTTCTGAAAGACTGTGTCTCGGTCATCCGTTTCTCAAACACCATGTAGTGCGAGAAAACAAACGGAGGCGATCGAGTCATGTGGGGAAAAGTGCGCAAACCTCTGCAGAGTAACAAACTAATCATGATTAGCCGTGTCCCCAGTTATGGACAACTTGAGTATCTAGTACTTGAATATCATTGTGAATCTCAACATGTTACCTCTAATTAATGTTATTGGGTTTTAATTACTTTTAGTTGGGATTGAGAATGCTGTCAACCATTCTCAATGTTTCACAACCACCATGATAGTGAATAAAATTTATTCCTTTGCAGTAGGGAAAAATTGGCTTTACGCAAAACTGTAACCATAGAGCTTTCCACCAGCCATATATGCATGTAGTATAGCTGTTCCATTCCATTACTCTCTATGTGTTACTTTGCCAGCATATTCCATGTGCTGACCCGTTTTCGGGCTGCAACGTTAATGTTGCAGACTTTTCAGACGACGATTGAGGTGCGTTTAGGTCATGGTTCTATACTCAGTGATGCCGCTGGAGTTGATGGACCCATTTATCTTCCAAGTCTTCCGCTGTTATCTTTAAAATATGGCCTTAAGTCATATTTATTGTAATAAGTTCTTTTTGAGCCATCGATGTAATAAGTGTGTGATTGCAACTCTGCTATAAAACCTCGATGTACTGCGTGGTGTCAGCATTACTGATCCAGGGATGACACCGTAGCACAGTAGACGTGATCCATTCGGGTCAGGTCGCTACAGAGATGGTATCAGAGCACACGCTGACTGTAGGACACGACCACTAAGTTAAAGCCATAGATCACCCTTCTCTTCTCATTTTCTAACTCCTCATCTTTTCTACTCTTTTAGGATGACGCACGCGAAGATTAAGTACGCTCAACCGGATGAAGGCACACCATTTGGATTTCACCTGAAGGAAGTCACCAAGTACCTGAACATTGGATTACCAAGCTTCACGGGAACCTTCAACGCCACTCTGCCTGAAGAGGAGCGCTGGAAGATTCAAGCTCACGTTCCAGGAAGAACATTCGCGCCAATCACGAAGCCCATAGATAGTGTTTTCAATGCACCAACCTGGAATCTAGGAAGGAGCATGGCAGCTCATATCACCATAGGACGCATTGGAGAAGTTTATCAAGAAGACCTCAAGGACACTATCTACCAGATTTGCGGACGCCGTGATGAACAATGGGAGTTAGTCAGCACCAAGAAGGATAGATCCATTGCATCTTTCATCCAGGAGTTAAACCAGCACATTCGACGCCACGAGAACCAGATGTGCAATGATATGGTAGAGTTGAAGAATGCGAAGGCAAGGATCATCGAGCTAGAAGGAGAACTAAAGTCTACACGCAAGGACTACATGGATGAGATCGTAGCTCTAGCAAGGCACAATTGCGATCTTAAGCAGGAGACTGAAGAACTCAAGAGCAAGTTAGCATCCCAGGAGGACGACAAGTACGTCGCATGTCCAGACAACTACATCATCATCGACGACACCGATTCGGATCCAAGTGAACCCGACTTTGAAGACGAAGCTGGAGTAGATATCATGGAGTCTTCCACCGGTTCAAATTTCTAGATGACCACCAGATAGTAGTAGTATTCCCCCATGTAAACACATTATAGTCGAGCACTTTTGCGATAGTTAGACCGTTTGTAAGCCCTTGTTTGATTGATTGAAGTGAATTGTGTGCTTTTGCCTCATGTGCATATGGGTAGTGTTTTCCCTTTAGACCCCCTCTATTCTTAATTCTCGTCTTTTCTAAACCCTCAGATGCCTCCGAGACGTGACAATGGATTTCCACCGGAGCTCACTCAGTTGATCCAGCAGCAGAATCAATTGATGCAGATGTTAGTTCAGAATCAGCAGAACAACAACAACAACCCACCACCACCACCTGTTGACCACTTAGCCCGTTTCCTTAGGCTGAATCCGCCAGTGTTTTCTAGTAGCACCGAGCCAATAGTAGCAGACAATTGGCTCCGCAAGATAGGAAGGGAGTTGACCACTGCAGGATGCACGGATGGTGAGAAAGTGAAGTTTGCCGCACACCAGCTTGACGGACCCGCGGCAGCATGGTGGGAGAATTTCACAGCCACTTACCCAGTTGACACTGTCACATGGGATCAGTTTCAGCAAGCTTTCCGCACTGCCCATGTTTCAGCAGGAGCTATGGCCATAAAGAAGCGTGAGTTTCGCAACTTACGCCAAGGAGGAAGGACTGTTGGCCAGTATGTGGAAGAGTTTAGTAAGCTAGCCCGTTATGCCCCAGATGACGTTGCTACGGATGCAGCCAAGCAGGAGAAGTTTCTGGAAGGATTGAATGATGAACTAAGCATGCAGTTGATGGTAGCAAGTTTCAACAACTACCAGGAGTTGGTAGATCGTGCCATCATGATTGAAGGGAAGCAACAGCAGATTGAGAACCATAAGAGGAAGTATGGACAGGGGAAGTATAACTCTGGAGCCCAGCAGAAGCCCCGTTTTACCCCTAAACCGGGATTTAAGTTTCAGCACACCCATGGAGGAGGTAGCTCGCACAACCATAATGGCCACAAGAATGGTAATGGGAATGGAGGAAGCAACGGCCAGAACCGAACCACCCCATCGACCCCAACTAAGAGAGACCTGAGTCAAGTCACCTGTTTCAAGTGTTCGAAGACCGGACATTATGCCAATGAATGTCCTGAAGGCCAGAATGGAAATGGCAATGGAAGCTCTGGGAAGAAGCCGAACCCTTTCAATAGGGGACAGGTGAACCACGTTAATGTGGAGGAGATTGAAGATCAGCCCAATGCAGTAATCGGTAAGTTTTTGGTTAAGTCATTTACTGCACTCGTTCTTTTTGATACTGGTGCATCGCATTCATACATATCAAGGGGATTTGTGGAAAAGTATAGCCTGCCCACTAGGATTCTTAAAACACCTATGCTATTAAGCTCGCCAGGAGCAGAATACATGGCCAGACAAGGATGTTTTCAAGTACCATTGAGTATAGGAAGGCATGTATTCCCACCGGATTTGATTATTCTGGAATCCCAAGGTCTGGATGTGATTCTTGGTATGGATTGGCTGTCGATGTATGGAGGAAACATCGATTGCGCCAGTAAGACAATTTTGCTTACCACACCAGAAGGAAGAAGGATCAAGTATGTATCCCGGCATGTGCCAAACAGGACACAAGTGAATTGCTTATCAGGAGTTGTGCAGGAGGAAGTACCAGTGGTAAAGGATTTTCCTGATGTATTTCCTGAGGAATTACCAGGCATGCCACCGGATAGAGATATTGAGTTTTTGATTGAGTTATTGCCAGGTACAGGCCCAATATCGAAGGGACCGTACCGGATGCCAGCAAAGGATTTGGTGGAAATTAAGAATCAGATTAAGGAGTTATTGGATAAAGGTTACATTCGCCCAAGTTCTTCACCTTGGGGATCACCTGTACTTCTAGTGGAAAAGAAGGATGGATCATTAAGGATGGTTGTAGATTATCGGGGATTGAATGAAGTAACCATCAAGAATAAGTACCCACTGCCAATGATCAACGATCTGTTTGATCGATTTCAAGGAGCTAAAGTGTTGTCCAAGATCGATTTGCGATCAGGGTACCATCAGTTGAAGATTCGAGAGCAGGACATACCTAAGACAGCATTCACCACAAGATATGGACTGTATGAGTATACCGTTATGTCATTTGGATTGACTAACGCACCTGCCTATTTTATGAACCTAATGAACAAAGTGTTTATGGAGTTTTTGGATAAGTTCGTCGTAGTGTTCATTGATGACATCCTAGTTTATTCAAAGAATGAAGAGGAGCATAAGGAACATTTGCGTTTGGTTTTGGAGAAACTAAGGGAACATCAGTTATATGCCAAATTCAGCAAATGTGAGTTTTGGTTGAAGGAAGTTGGATTCCTCGGACACGTTATATCCGGAGAAGGTATAGCAGTTGACCCCACAAAGGTTGAGACCGTAACCGAATGGGAAGCACCAACAACAGTTGGAGAGATCCGGAGTTTTCTTGGACTCGCAGGATACTACCGGAGATTTATTGAGAATTTCTCAAAAATTGCGAAGCCTATGACGGAGTTGTTGAAGAAGGATACTAAGTTCAAATGGACTGAGGAGTGTGAGGCTAGTTTCCAGGAGTTGAAGAAACATTTGGTTACCTCACCGGTATTGATTTTGCCAGATCAGACCAAGGATTATGAGGTGTATTGCGATGCTTCACGTCGAGGACTTGGAGCAGTGCTTATGCATGAAGGGAGAGTTTTTTCGTATGCATCACGACAACTGAAGCCTCATGAGTTGAATTATGCCACGCATGATTTGGAGTTAGCAGCCGTAGTGCATGCGTTGAAAACGTGGAGACATTTCCTCATTGGAAATCATTGTGAGGTGTACACGGATCACAAGAGTTTGAAGTACATTTTCATGCAGAAGGAGTTGAACCTCCGACAAAGGAGATGGTTGGAGCTCATCAAGGATTATGACATGAGATTGCATTACCATCCCAGAAAGGCTAATGTAGTAGCTGACGCATTGAGCCGTAAGAGCCATGTCAATACCCGAGTGACGGGGAAAATACCAAAGGAATTAGCAGAAAACCTTCGTGAGCTATGTTTGGAAATAGTTCTGAGAGGCTATGTAGCAGCATTGGAGATTCAATCAACATTGATGGATAGATCAGAGAAGCTCAGAAATCTGACAAAGAGATTGCTGCTATAAAAGAGAAATTGAGCGAAGGAAAAGCAAAGGGATTTCGTGAGGATGAGCACGATACCCTATGGTTTGAGGACCGTGTTTATGTGCCCAATGACCCAGAGATCAGGAAGTTGATTTTGCAGGAGGCACATAATTCCCCATATTCGATTCACCCAGGGAATACCAAGATGTATTTGGATTGAAGGAAACATTCTGGTGGACCGGAATGAAGAAGGATATTGCAGCGTATGTAGCAGTTTGTGACGTATGTCAGAGAGTAAAAGCAGAACATCAAAAGCCAGCAGGATTGTTACAACCACTGCCGATGCCCGAATGGAAGTGGGATAAGATAGGCATGGATTTTATCACAGGGCTACCCAGGACAAAAGCCGGATATGACTCGATATGGGTAGTAGTTGATCGTTTGACGAAGGTAGCACATTTCATTCCAGTTAAGACCACTTACACCAGTGCTAAGTTGGCAAAGATATACCTGACTAGAATCATTTGTTTGCATGGAGTTCCGAGGAGTATCGTATCAGATAGAGGAACCCAATTTACCTCAAAGTTTTGGAATCAGTTGCATGAAACTTTAGGAACCAGACTAGAGTTCAGCACAGCTTTTCATCCGCAGACAGATGGACAGACCGAGAGAGTCAATCAGATTTTGGAAGATATGCTGAGAGCTTGTGCACTAGATTATGGATCAAGTTGGGACGAAAACTTGACGTATGCGGAGTTTTCTTATAACAACAGTTACCAAACCAGTTTGAAGATGGCCCCTTTCGAAGCTTTATACGGAAGGAGGTGCAGGACACCGTTGTCCTGGAACGAAGTTGGAGACCGTCAATTCTTTGGACCAGATTTGATTAAGGAGTCAGAACAGAAGGTTAAGTTGATTCGCGATAGGCTCAAGGTAGCCCAGTCCAGGCAGAAGAGCTATGCAGATTCTAAACGCAAGGAGATAGTTTACGAAACCGGAGACAGAGTTTACCTTCGAGTATCCCCACTTCGAGGAGTTAAGCATTTTGGAGTTAAGGGAAAGTTAGCACCGTGTTTCGTTGGACCGTTTAAGATCGTGAAACGTATGGGAGAAGTCGCGTATAAGTTGGAATTACCAGAAGGACTGTCAGGAGTTCATGATGTATTCCATGTTTCTCAGCTGAAGAGATGTCACGCCGAGATGGCGGAGGTACCGCTAAGAGATACAGTGCCATTAGAAGCAATTCAGTTAAAGGATGACCTAACATATGAGGAGAAGCCAGTCAAGATTCTCGATTATGCCAGCAGAGTTAAACGCAGCAAGGTTATCAAGTTTTGCAAAGTTCAGTGGAACCACCATTCAGAGGATGAAGCCACCTGGGAGAGAGAAGAAGATTTGCTCAAAGACCACCCTCACCTATTTTCTAGCCAACCCGAATCTCGAGGGCGAGATTCATCTTAAGGGGGGTAGGTTTGTAACATCCCAAATTTTCAATTTGGAATGTTATACACTAGATCATATGCATATCATATTTTCTTGCATTTTGGTTGATCCTAGAAATTTCACGCAACTCAAGGACCCTCGGAGAGAGTTGGAGATTTCGTTATTTTCATATTTGAGAGTTCTCTCGAATTTTGAAAATAGGATCATTTGATTTATTTATTTTATCTTCAATAATTTTTCCGGTGTCAAAATATGAGAGAGGGAATAATATGACTTTCCCAAATTTAGGAAAATGAAGATTTAATAAATAGATCAATTTTGTTGCCGGAGTTTTTTTTGCATTTTATTTGGATAGGGAAAATGCGCGTTTTCAAAAATTGCATTTTAGGTCCGGAGAAAAGTTCATTTTGTTCGGCTCATTTTTAGGAGTCGGGGAAAATTTACTTTAGATTTTTCGGAGTTCGTTTAGATCCCTTTTTGTTTTTTTTTTCTGCGCGAGGAAACTATTTAAAAAAAAATTGAGCAGCGCCTTGGGCCAAAGGCCCAAGCCAAGCCACCTACCGCCGCGCTCCCAGGCGCCAGGCGCCGAGCCAGGAGCCGGTCAGCCGCCGCCGCCTCTTGCTAGGACCGAATCCTTTTAGGATTCTAGGGAGCCCCCTTGTCCCCTTTTCCTTATTTCGTTTTCTTTAGTCCTACTCCGTTTATTTTCTAGATCTTTCCTACTCCTATTCTAATTCCTTGTCCTCTACCCCAAGTAAACCCCTCCTCTCCCCAATATAAATACCCAAGCACCCCCCCTCTAAACACATCAAATCAAAGCTCTCCTCCACACCACGCCTTGCACCGCCGCCGCGCCGCATCACACCGCGCCCTGCGTCACCGCCGCCGCGCCACCTCACCCGCGCCGCCACCCCACACCCGCGCCGCCGCCGCACCTTGCCGCCGCCACCCCACACCCGCGCCGCCGCCGCACCTTGCGCCGCCACCCCCCACCCGCGCCGCCGCCTCACCCGCGCCGCCGCCGCACCTTGCCCACGCCGCCGCCCTACGCCGACGCCGCCGGAGCCCCTCACCGGAGACCTCGCCAAGGTTGCCCCGCGCTACATCTATTCTTTTTCTCGGATCGTTTTCTTCTAATCGTCCCGATTCTTTTCTTCTCTAAACCGTTCCGGTTTTCTAGATCAGTTTTTCGATCGTTTTTTCTTCTCCGAAACCCTAGATCGGATTCGTTTTCTTCTCCGATCTAGTTGCCTTTGGACCGTTCGCCGGACCGTTCGTCCTAATGAACGTGATCACCGGATTCTTCTAGGTTAACGACGTCCGTTCGTTTAACCGTTCTTCTTTTTCTTTTCGTCGGATTTATTCCGCGATCGCGATCTCAGATCCGATTTTCTTCCTAGTCTATCTTTTCGCTCGTTTATCGGAATCAGGTGATTCAAGCGCTTGGAGTTTCGTCTCGAAACCGCCGTTCCGTCTAATCAACTTGAACAAGCTTTTGTTACAGTAAAATTTTGACCTAGTTTCAACTTGCTAGAACCGAGTTGTTTTCTTCCGCCGTTTGTTTTTCGTTCTTTCTTTGCAACCGGAGTTCTTAAGTTGAACTACCTGGTTCGTTCTCTTGTTCGAGTTTTACCTGTGCATTAGATGAGTACTTATTGTATGCTTGTTGTTTGTCTGTGATAGATTACCCGGATTGCGCCGCTTGTTACTTCGAAACCCTAGGACTCGCGGATCATCAGCAAGGCAAGTAACACTTTGATCATACCTTTTCTACAACCCATGTTTTATTGCATTAGATCAATCCTCACACATTGCATGATTAGGATCTAATTAAATTGTGGGATGGGAAGTAGATGAGGTAGTACCTAACCTGTATTATTATGAAACCTTTGGGAGTTACTTCTACGTTTGCTTATTATGCCATGCTATGCTAGTAGACGTGGATTGGGTGAGTGATATCCATGACAGATGTGAGATTGATAATTTTAATGGTTTATCGAAGGTGGCAACTTAAACACACATCTGGGTGGATTGAGGCACCTGATGTCTATCAGGACTTGCCTGTTTTTTTTTGGACCGCCACCCAGGCTCAAAGGGATCATAAGATCTTTCATGCTAGAAACTTCCGTGTGCAGCCACATGCTACTATGGGCTCTGGCATAGTTGACTAAGTTGTGCGAACTCTTACGGGGTGGACTAGCAGATGTAGGGGATGTAGGTGTACCGATCTACCCCACATGTAAGGTGCTAGTGCTTCTGAAAGACTGTGTCTCGGTCATCCGTTTCTCAAACACCATGTAGTGCGAGAAAACAAACGGAGGCGATCGAGTCATGTGGGGAAAAGTGCGCAAACCTCTGCAGAGTAACAAACTAATCATGATTAGCCGTGTCCCCGGTTATGGACAACTTGAGTATCTAGTACTTGAATATCATTGTGAATCTCAACATGTTACCTCTAATTAATGTTATTGGGTTTTAATTACTTTTAATTGGGATTGAGAATGCTGTCAACCATTCTCAATGTTTCACAACCACCATGATAGTGAATAAAATTTATTCCTTTGCAGTAGGGAAAAATTGGCTTTACGCAAAACTGTAACCATAGAGCTTTCCACCAGCCATATATGCATGTAGTATAGCTGTTCCATTCCATTACTCTCTATGTGTTACTTTGCCAGCATATTCCATGTGCTGACCCGTTTTCGGGCTGCAACGTTAATGTTGCAGACTTTTCAGACGACGATTGAGGTGCGTTTAGGTCGTGGTTCTATACTCAGTGATGTCGCTGGAGTTGATGGACCCATTTATCTTCCAAGTCTTCCGCTGTTATCTTTAAAATATGGCCTTAAGTCATATTTATTGTAATAAGTTCTTTTTGAGCCATGGATGTAATAAGTGTGTGATTGCAACTCTGCTATAAAACCTCGATGTACTGTGTGGTGTCAGCATTACTGATCCAGGGATGACACCGTAGCACAGTAGACGTGATCCATTCGGGTCAGGTCGCTACACGAACTTGTGATATGGAAGAAATAAAAGCGACGGACTGCATAATAAAGTTCTTTATCACAAGCGGCAATATAAAGTGACATTCTTTTGCATTAAGATTTTGTGCATCCAACAATAAAAGCACATGACAACCTCTGCTTCCCTCTGCGAAGGGCCTATCTTTTACTTTTTACTTTATACCTCTATACAAGAGTCATGGTGATCTTCACCTTTCCTTTTTACACTTTTCTTTTTGGCAAGCACTATATGTTGGGGAAAGATCTAGATATATATCCACTCGAATGTAGTATATCATAAAGTATTATTGTTGACATTACCCTCCAGGTAAAAGGTTGGGAGGCGAAACTATAAGCCCCTATCTTTCTCTGTGTCCGATTGAGGCTTCGTACCCATAAGTATCGCGTGAGTGTTAGAAATTATAAAATACAAAAAGATGGTTGAGTATGTGGACTTGCTAGACAAAAGCTCTTACATTGGATCTTTCCGATATTATGATAAATTGCAATTGCTTCAATGACCGAGATCATAGTTTTTTGGTTTTCAATAAAGTTTCCGATTCATTCTTTACCTTGTGAACGAATTGTTACTTTGGCATAAGAAATTATATGACAATATAAGTTGTTGTTCTAAAGATGATCATGATTCCCTCATGTCCGTATTTTATTTTATCGACACCTCTATCTCTAAACATGTGGACATGATTATCGATTTCATCTTTCGCTTGGGGGAGTTGATACGTCCATTTTGCATCATGCTTTCGGATTGATATTTATTGCATTATGGGCTGTTATTACCTGTTTTGGCACAATACTTATGCCTTTTCTCTCTTATTTTACAAGGTTTACATGAAGAGGGAGAATGCTAGTAGCTGGAATTCTGGACTGGAAAAAGGAGCAAATCTGAGAGACCTATTCTGCACAACTCCAAAAGTCCTGAAAATTTATGGAGAATTATTTTGGAATATATAAAAAATATTGTGTGAAGAAAATACCAGAGGGGACCCACCAGGAGGCCACAAGCCTGGGGGCACGCCCTACCCCCTAGGCGCGCCCCTGTGGCTTGTGGCCCCCTCGCAGGCCTCCGGTGCCCATCTTATGCTATATGATGTCTTTTGACCTAGAAAAAATCATAAGGAAGCTTTCGGGATAAAATGCCGTCGTCTCGAGGCGGAACCTAGGCAGAAGCAATCTAGGGCTTTGATAGAGCTGCTCTGCCGGGGAAACTTCCCTCTTAGAGGGGGAAATCATCGTCATCATCATCACCAACGATCCACTCATCGAGAGGGGGTCAATCTCCATAAACATCTTCACCAGCACCATCTCCTCTTAAACCCTAGTTCATCTCATATCCGATTTGTCTCAAAACCTCAGATTGCTACCTGTGTGTTGCTAGTAGTGTTGATTACTCCTTGTAGTTGATGCTAGTTGGTTTATTCAGTGGAAGATCATATGTTCGTATCCTTAATGATATTCAATACCCACTACTGCAGGATGGTCCAAACACGACACTAGGATCAGAGACCCTTCGAGGAAATTGTGTGCGTTGCCATAATCGCAAACGGTGGTGTAAAAAACCACCAAAAAGGTGCAGAACGTTTGCGATGACGGATGCATCAAACATAGTTCTGATTTTAATTGTGTGTGCGATGCAAGGCATACGATTCAGTTCAATGAACTGTTTGTGATGAGGCGGAACAAAAGAAGCGGGCAGCCAGATGAAGGCGTGTGCGATATACAGCATACGGTTCACTCGGATGAACTGTTTGTGATGAGGAGGAACAAAAGTAATGGGCAACCATATGAAGGTGTGTGCGATATACAACATACGGTTCACTAGGATGAATTGTGTGTGATTAGGGAACACAATGGAAATGGTTCAACTGAACAAGATGTGTGTGATACGTGGCAAACAGGTCCGTAATCAGAAATGTGTGCGAAGACCAATAATAACACACACAATTGCTGCTAATAAGCCGTGTGATTTGCTCTGTCTACAGAAGAATACCATGTATATATATATACATATATATATAACTGAAATAAACATCCAATTACACAAGTGACTATACAGATCATTCGCACACACCTCAAATAAACAATTGCATGCATTCTAAAGTAGGAGAAATGATCGTCTAGTCATCTACTTCTTGTGACGCTCCCACCACTGCTATGTGGCTCGATCCCTCGTCTGGGGCAGGAAGAAGACAGTTCCTCATGTCAATGATCCGCATGTACATCTCGTAGCTTGTGTACGTGTCCTGGGCCGCGTACTTGATGTGTTCTTCATCCAGTCTCTCATGCCAAACACTGTGCCAGGCGTTCTTGTCCTTCTTTCTCTCTTCCTTCATCTTCTCATAGTAGGGGTCGATGATGGCCAAGGCGAGGTCAACTAGGGAGTTCTATTTGTTGTTGCCGCTCCCCCAGACCTTCTAGTGGTGCTGGATGTTGACAATATTTGGGCATTTCAAGCCCGAAACCTTGAGCACTTTTAGATCGTTGGTGGTGTCCACCGTAGAGAAACTATAGTAGGAGTTGTAGATAAACCTAGAGAAATGCTCGCAAGGCCTTGTGGCCAGGTGGTAGTGGTAGACAAGGACGTCATGTCGCACGCACAACTGGGTGACGGCAACCTTCTGATCATGCCCGGCACGACCCATGGTGTACTCAAGGTCAAAGCCGACCACTTGGTACCTGTCCTCGGCAAGGAACTGATCCATAGTTTGGATGGAGCTCTCCACCGAGACTGGATTGTTCGAGTACACCACTGAGAGATCCTTCCCCCTCAAGTGGGTGTCCACGACGTGTTGCCTAGTGAACTGTCCGCCGTTGTCGCCGTCGGCCGCTGGGAGCGCCATTGGAGCCACAAGGAGTGCCATTGGAACTGATGGATATCCTTTCTGTATGTGTCCTCATGGGTGTGCTTATTGTCTCGTTTGAGACGAGAGATGAAGGTAAATGGCCGCAGGAATAAAAGGGGGCCGGGCGGCATGGATTCTCGGCGCGTCCGCATGGCAGTTTTTGCAGCGGGTAACTGCATCGTCGCGTCATGCCCGGCGCAACCGCATGAACACGAACGTGCGTGATCATGTGCCAGCCCCAAACACTGGCAGCGCATGTGGAGGGATGAGGGCAGATCACCCGGAGGGACGAGAGAGCAGAGCGCGCACGGCGGGACGCGAGCAGAGCGCGCCGCGACTGCCTCAACCGCAAGCAACCACATGCATAGAGCCGTTGAAAACGCAGGAAATGGTCGCCTACAAGTCGGCCGACAGTTGCGTCGCTACGTAGAGAGCGGCTGTGTGCTACTACCTCCGTCTTGGTCTACAGTCCCCCTTATATTCAGTGACATACTTTGCCCTTAAATTTAACCAACAAAATGTTAATGCATGTTATAAAAATTATATAACTGGAAACTATGTTCAAATACGAATCCAACTATATAATCTTTGGCGACATGCATTCGTATTTTATTAGTTAAATCCTACTTATAAACCAGGACGGGGGTATAGTAGGTAACTAAACCGCAAACGTTTTTTTGTATTAACCATATGTGTATGTGGCCTTTCGTCCGCCTCTCGCACGTCTTGTCACGCCGCTGCCGCAAACGGCTTACAGCGCAAGCTTGCGCAGTGCGTGGGGGCATTCTTTTGGCCAAACGATGGCGCCAATGAATCGTCGGTGAGCCCGTTCCCGCGCAACCTCGCAGGTTCCCGCGCAAGCTTCCCGCCCGACTCAGTGAAATCCCCCAAAATCCCAATTATTACCGGCCTGCTATATAAACCCTCACGGCCGGCGAGTCCTACGTTGCATTTTCCCCTCCCTCCCCGTAGCTTATCTTGTCTTCTTCTCCCACAATCGCCAATGCCACTGGTCCGTCGTTGTCACTCAGCCACTCCGCCGTCATCAGAGGACAGCTCCAGCTGGGAGGCTACACCACGGAGCGGCGCAGTCCCCGGCGTAGTGTAGTGCGTATGGCGTCCCTGTTGGGTGGGCGCGGAACACCCACCACACGCTCCGCCGCTGCTGCCCGTCGGCAGCTGTTGCCAGTCTCCGTTGCCGCCACACCACCGTCGAAAGCCAGGGCCATCGCCCGCTCCGCCGCTGCTGCCCGTCGGCAGCTATTGCCGGTCGCCATTGCCGCCATACCACCGTCGAAAGCCAGGGCCATCGCCCGCTCCACCGTGGCCCGAAGGCGGGAGGCGGTGGTCGTGGCCACCAGCCCACCATCGGCCACTATGGCCGCCAGCCCACCGTCGACCGCCGGGGTCATCACCCGCTCTGCCACCGCCTCCCGCCTTGCGCGCTACACCAAGTTCCTGCGGGAGGAGGAGGAGCGCCTCGTCGAGCATGCAAAGAGCCTTACTGCCGCCATGGCCGCGGCACACGCCGCCTCAGAGGCGAGGAATTGGGAGATCTACGAGGAGAACCACAGCTTCGAGAGGGGTCATCTGGAGCGGCAGAGGGCGTTCGAGGTGAGCATCGCTGAAGCTGCAGCAACGGCAGGCACCGTATTGCGGTTGCCCAGCTCGTTGGTAGGCTCCTCCTGCTCAGCCTCTTACTGAGCGCGCTCGGCAGAGGAGAGGCAGCCGGAAGTAGTACAAAGCCCCTCCATAGTATAGTACTAGTAGTATTTACGGGCTATTTTGTTCTGTTCATCTGACTATAGATGTGGTGAACTGTACAACGTACTTAAAATTAACTAGTATATATATAGTTGAACTAGCTATTTCAGTACATGGTTGGCAACAATTGGGGAAAAGTTTGGTCGGTCCAGCTGTCGAGTTGAACTGTTTGTATAAATTAAGAACAACTGCTTAATCTGTGAATGAAATCTATGCTTAATTACCGAATTTTAGTGGCAAAAATTAGATATTGCTAGTGATTTTTAGCTTCATATTTTGACAAATCACAGTGTTACAAGGTTGACAAATGGCAATGTTACTAGATCAACAATTGTCAATCTTTCCAGTTTGACAAATGGCAACATACCCAAATTGTTTGTAAGTGGTTGCACACGGGTCATCCAAAAGAAGCGTTTGCGTTGAAGAGCTGCACAGATCCTGCTCTCACTTTGCATACGGGTGTTCTATCTAAAACGTTTGCGATCAAGTGCTACACAAATCCTGCTCGGCACATTTTCCCTTGGCTTCCTGGGGAAGTTGTCGGTTTGCATACGGGTGTTCTAACTAAAACGTTTGCGAGGAGTGTTTTACATTTAAAAACCATTGACGTTTTTTCAAAAGAAAATCGTTTGATAAGTCTGTACATTAAGAGAGAAAAATGCAAGTTCGCTCAAACCATATCTTTCATTCAGTCATACTGCAAATTTATATTCGTATGATCGAGATACAATATTAAACCCAAGAAAAAACTATTTCTGGCAGCGGCGGAGGCGGCGTGCCGTGCCGTCGTTGTCGTTGTCGTCCTCCGGGACGCCGTTGTAGAAGTCTTCAATGCAGCACAAAATGTTCTTCACATGTAAATCAAACATCATGTCGTCGCGCGATCGACAGGCAGGGCGCGGGAGGACGACAGCTGGCGGCGCTGAGAGGTAGCGGTCGACGGCGCCGTCCCATGCCGCTGAAGGGGCGCACGGCCACGTGCGTGGCGGGTGCAGCCAAACGCACGGGGACCGGCGCTGCGATGGGTGGAGGGGCGCACACGGGCACGGGCGCTGGCGCTAGCATGTACACGAGCTCGCGCGGGTCCGCGGAGACCACGCCGACGCCCGCGGCTTCCAGCTCTACGATAGTGCTCGGCGACCGGCCCGTCAATGCTACGGGGATGGGAGCTGGTGTGACGCCCCGAGACCGATGTGCCAGTTGTCCTCCAGTTATTCGCCGTTGTTGCCATGTCATTCGCTGCGTGTTGCATCTTGTCGTGTCATCATGTGCATTGCATCATCATGTTTTCAAAACTTGCATCCGTCCAGGTCTCCCCGTTCCTTCTGTTGTCCGTTCTGAGTCCAACCACACTTGCACGCGCCCGCGGCATGTCCGAAATAGTATTTTATAAGTGGCCGGAAAACGTTCTCGGAATGGGATGAAAGTTGGCGTGTGGTCTTATTATAGTGTAGGTAGGCCGCCTGCCAAGTTTCATCGCATTCGGAGTCCGTTTGATGCCCCAACGGATAACTATAGCGGCAATATAGCCGGTCTTTTTGTCGGACGTTTTCGGTCTCCGGAAACCCGTGTCGGGCTGCAGATCTTTTCTCTCCTCTCAGTCCATGGCCCTCTACACAGCCCTTCTAGCCCATCTACCTAACCCCCTCCACTCCGAAATGTCCGATTGCGATCGAACGGCTCCGAAACGGGTTAAAACCCCCTCTCCTAGCCCCCTACCTTTAAATGGACGCCCTACCCTTCCACTTTTGAAACCCTAGCCCCTCCTTCTCATTTTTCCGCAGCCACCCTCTCCACCGCCGCCACTTGTCGCGCCCCCATCAGCCAGCCCGCCACCGGCGACGCGCGCAGCCAATCAGGCGCTGCCACATCGCGCCCAGCGCCTCCACCAGCCCCACGGCCCGCCTGGCCCAACCGAGGCCCGCCCGGGCCAGAGCCACTTCGCTCGCAGCCGCCAAGGCTGTTCCTCCTCGATCCCCCTAGATTGGGAGGGAGCCGGAGCGCTGCTCTTCCCCGCCGCGCCGGCGAATCCGCCTGCCTGCGGCCGTCATCGGAGTCGTCGACCGCCGCCGCCCCAGGTCATCAATGCCGCCGCCCGGCCCTCGATTCCTCTCTGCTCCTTCTCCTCACCAGCTCTCTCTCTCCCCCCTCGCAGCAAGGCGCCGCCGCTGGTGCCCGCCGTCGGCCTCGTCTTCGTAGCCCAAGTCCCGAACACCGCCGGATCCGGCTGGTCCCCGCCTCGCCTCGCCGCTGCTCTGCCTCGTCGTCGCCGGAGCCCAGCCGTCGCCATGTCCTTGCGCTATTTCTGCCCCGTCCTCGTTCGAGCGGAGGACGAGCGCTTCCTCGTCGTGCGCCTGGGCTGCAGCGCGCGTTGACTGGCCCAGCCTCCTCCCGTTCCAGATCGCGAGGCCCGGCCTCCTTTGATCCAGCCAACCTGCTTGGCCTCTCTTCAGTTCCGGGCCAAGGCCCATGGTGAGGCCACCACCAGCGCCTCCTTTTTTTTATGTTCTGTTGGACCTCTGCTCAGTTTCGGCCCATGTAGTGTTTTTTCTCCGCTGCGAATTTGTCTAATTTCCAGAGAACACGGTTTTGCAGAAAACCCCTTCATGATCATGCATATTGTAACTCGCAAACGATGCATCATATTAAAATAAACTTAATATGAAAAATGCTTAGAATTGCGTCTAGTTTCATAATATGTCATTTCCATCCATGTTTAAACTATTTAAAATGATGTTTGGTTAAATTTACTCCTATGCCATGTTAAAATGATTTAATTCATAACTATTCAACCGTAGCTCCAAATCTAACAAACTTTATATGTAAATGGGGTAGAAAAAATGCCTAGTTTAACATGGTGACCTTTATTTGCATGTTAAACAACTCTAAAATTGTGTTTAGGGCAGAACAGTACCAAATCTATAATATGCTCATGAGGAGTTTCCGGAATTGTTGTTCATTGCTTCCGGCCTCATTTAACCTTGACTAGATAGGTAGTTTTCATTTGCTCACCTCTTGCCATGCTAACAACATTTAATCTTGTTGGGTACATAAACGAGAGAGAACTAAATAAGTCATGTGGTTTTTCGTCAATATGCAACTCGTTGCATATTGAGCTCCACTTAATTTGTAGTGTTGTTTGTTGCACTTTGCCATGCCATGCCCTCTTTAAACCGGACATGCATCATTCTTGTTTGTGCATCATGCCATGTCTATGTGGTGGTTGTTTACTAGGTTGTTTGCTCTTTTCCGGTGTTGCTTCTTCGGGTTGGTTCCGATAACGTCGCGTTTGTGAGGAACCGTTCGACTACGTCCGTTTGTCTTATTCATGGACTCGTTCTTCTTCCTTGCGGGATCTCAGGCAAGATGATCATACCCTCGAAATCATTTCTATCTTTGCTTGCTAGATGCTCGCTCTTTTTGCTATGCCTATGCTGCGATACCTACCACTTGCTTATCATGCCTCCCATATTGTTGAACCAAGCCTCTAACCCACCTTGTCCTAGAAAACCGTTGTTTGGCTATGTTACTGCTTTGCTCAGCCCCTCTTATAGCGTTGTTAGTTGCAGGTGAAGATTGAAGTTTGTTCCTTGTTGGAACATGGAGATGTTGTTCCTTGTTGGAACATGTTTGCTTGTTGGGATATCACAATATATCTTATTTAATTAATGCATCTATATACTTGGTAAAGGGTGGAAGGCTCGGCCTTATGCCTGGTGTTTTGTTCCACTCTTGCCGCCCTAGTTTCCGTCATATCGGTGTCATGTTCCCGGATTTTGCGTTCCTTATGCGGTTGGGCTATTATGGGAACCCCTTGATAGTTCGCCTTAAGTAAAGCTCTTCCAGCAATGCCCAACATTGGTTTTACCATTCGCAACCTAGCCTTTTCTTTTCCCTTGGGAGTCGTGCTCCTGAGGGTCATCATTATTTTACCCCCCCGGGGCCAGTGCTCCTCTGAGTGTTGGTCCGACCGAGTAGACTGCGGGGCCACCTCGGGGCAACTTGAGGGTTGGTTTTACTCGTAGGATGTCTCATCTGAGTGTGCCCTGAGAAAGAGATATGTGCAGCTCCTATTGGATTTGTCGGCACATTCGGGCGGTGTTGCTGGTTTAGTTTTACCCTGTCGAAATGTCTTGTAGAACCGGGATACCGAGTCTGATCGGAATGTCTCGGGAGGAGGTCTATTCCTTCGTTGACCGTGAGAGCTTGTCATGGGCTAAGTTGGGACACCCCTGCAGGGATTTGAACTTTCGAAAGACGTGCCCGCGGTTATGGGCAGATGGGAATTTGTTAATGTCTGGTTGTAGATAACTTGAACCTTAACTTAATTAAAATACATCAACCGCGTGTGCTTCCGTGATGGTCTCTTTCCGGCGGAGTCCGGGAAGTGAACACGGTGTTGGAGTTATGTTTGACGTAGGTTGTTCTAGGATCACTTCTTGATCATAGTTTCTCGATCGCGCTTTGCCTTCTCTTCTCGCTCCTCATTTGCGTATGTTAGCCACCATATATGCTAGTCGCTTGCTGCAGCTCCACCTCATACCTTTACCTTACCCATAAGCTTAAATAGTCTTGATCGCAAGGGTGCGAGATTGCTGAGTCCCTGTGGCTCACAGATACTTCCAAAACCAGCTTGCAGGTGCCGATGAGTCCGTGCAGATGACGCAACCAAGCTCAGGAGGAGCTCGATGAAGATCTTGTCCTTTGTGTTGTTTTGTTCTAGTTGATCAGTAGTGGAGCCCAGTTGGGGTCGATCGGGGACCTTGTCGCATTTGGGGTTCTTCTTTTATTTTGGTTCCGTAGTCGGACCTTGAGTGTATTTGGATGATGTAATGCTTTATTCATGTAATTGTGTGAAGTGGCGATTGTAAGCCAACTATGTGTCTTTCCCTTATGTATTACATGGGTTGTGTGAAGATTACCTCACTTGCGACATTGCTTTCAATGCGGTTATGCCTCTAAGTCGTGCTTCGACACGTGGGAGATATAGCCGCATCGAGGGCGTTACAGCTGGGACGGGAGCGGGGGCATTAACCGCTGCGGCCAGCTCATTCCGAGGCATGTCCATGAGGCCCCATTCCTCCTTATTTTCTATCTCCTCCGGCTCGGAGTCGACTTCACCAAACTTGAAGACTAGTGGCAGATGATCTTTCTGCGCCATGGTGTTGGTGAAGGTCTGTGGGAGGGAGGGGAATGGGAGGCGAACAGTAAGGCCGCCCGTATTAAGCAGAGTCTCGGACACCATTAATGGAGAGGAAGGCGGGCAGCCATGGAAGTCAAAGGGCTCGCTTCCCAGTGACCATGCGCAACGTAAAGCATGCACCCAAGGACAAAGATTTGGTTTTTCAACCAATTTATATGCACTGGAGCATGTGCATGTAGTTCAAATTTGAATTATGCACATAAATGCATTGAAAACTCAGTTAATGCATAAAAATGTCCAAACGAACCCCAAAAAATCACAAAAATTGACACAACACTCCTATTGTTCTATGTTGACACGAGAAATTTTTTGAAAGCAATAAGAGGCAATGGTTATCGTTTCATCCCCAAAGGTAGGACGCTCCCTACCGAAACCATCATGCTTGTTGTGAGAAGCTCTGCTTTGGAAGAATCATATACCCAAACCTGCCCCAAATGGGATAAAAAATTTACCACGACATGTTGATGCCGCTCCATGATAGCATGCTAAGTTTCATGAATTTCAGACGAGTTTTGGATTTACTAGAATTTCAAAACCAGGTATCTCAATGTTTGCGGCCGAGTGACGGTGGAAGGGTGTTTGACATTCATTCCCATTTCTTGCAAGGGACCTAAGCATGCAACTAAGGAAACATATTTGAATTTCTAACCAATTTATATGCATTAGAGCATGTGCATGTAGTTCAAATTTGAATTATGCGCATAAATGCATTGAAAACTCAATTAATGCATAAAAATGTCCAAACGAACCCTGAAAAATCCCAAAAATTGACACAGCGAATCCTCTTGAAAGAGAGGGGTGCCCTCGGGAACGCGGACACAGGTGGTGCATGGCTGTCGTCAGCTCGTGCCGTAAGGTGTTGGGTTAAGTCTCGCAACGAGCGCAACCCTCGCTGCTATGTAGACTTTTGTTTACCGAGGGTTCGAATCCCTCTCTTTCCGTTTTTCTTAATTCATCAACGTTAAGGATCAGATGACGGAACGCAGAGACCTAGGATGTAGAAGATCATAACATGAGCGATTCGGCAGATTTGGATTCCTTTCCTATATATCCACTCATGTGGTACTTCATCATAGTACTCCTACTGACTTCGGCTTTAGTAATAAATAAATTCGCTTTGTCGAAATCCCTATAATGAGTAGCATTTGCGGCTGCCGAATAAACCAACTTTAAGATGGGTAGTGACTTCAGACATTAATGAACTTTATAAGAGAGTTATCCGTCGGAACAACAATCTTGCCTATCTATTAAAAAGAAGTGAATTAGCGCCGCAAATAGGAGGTTTCCAAATTCATGCCCAAGTACTCATCACTTCTTGGGTCGTAATTACTATCTTGCTAGGTTCAGTTGTCATAGCTGTTCGGAATCCACACCTATCTATTAAAAAGAAGTGAATTAGCGCCAGCAGATTTAGTAATGTGCCAGGAAAAATTGGTACAAGAAGCCGTGGGTAAGTCACCAATCCAATCCCTTTGACAAATCGGATGTCATATTAGATATCATATTCTATATATATATGATCCCTCTCAATCTCTCTTTCAATTCGAGGATCCAGAGAGGTGTTTTCATAGTCATCTCCGAATATTTGCCATCTCGGAATATTTTCGATTTCATTTTTCTATGATAAAAGATCCTCGATTCCTAACGAAATCGATGTAGTAGTGGCTTGATGGAAGCCCAGAGTCTTTAGTTGATCCAGTATATGGGATGTATATCCCATTCCAAAATGACCACGGCCGCTGAATAAAAACATTAAACTGAAGGCCCAGACAAAATGAGCACCTAAGAAAAAAAGTCCTGAACAGTTTGTGTCAATGGATTCGTTTGATCAAAAACTTGTTAGGTCTAGGTGCTTTTCTTCTAGTACTCAAGGCTCTTTATTTTGGCGGTGTATATGATACCTGGGCCCCTGGGGGGGAGATGTAAGAAAAATTACCAATTTGACCCTTAGTCCCTTTTTTCTAGAGATTCTAGAGAAAGCGAGACAAAGTGAAACGAGAAAGTTTTCTAGGATTAGGAATAGGTGTAATCAGACCTGCTTTTGACATATCTATCCTATTCTTATTTGGGTACCATATGCACCTCTTTGGGCTTCTATTGAATCGAGAAATTGGATTGTTCGTTTGGAAATTTCCCGAAAAGCTAATTATAGGTTCTTCTCTCCATCGGAACAATAGGGCCGTTATGGTGCTATTATCCCTACTTCTGCGGCGATCGGATTGAAAAAATTGTTATTTGATTTGATACATTGTGATCCTTAACGTTGATGAATTAAGAAAAACGGAAAGAGAGGGATTCGAACCCTCGGTACCCTTTTGTTGAAGGTCGTTCGAGCTTTTCCTGGGAGTATGGCATCAGTTACATACTTCAGCGCCGTAGCGCCTGGTATGAGCCTCGTGGAGAAGCAAATTAAAATTCTATCATATGAATGAAACATAGTTTGAAAAAGACGACTAAACAAGTTTGCTTAAAACTTATTTTCGAGTTTCCATTTCTTCATTTGGAATCTGGGCTCTTCTATCTTCGACTTATTTTTTTGGCTTTATTCTTTATTTATTTCATTTCGATTTTTCCCTCTTCCTCTATCCCTATCCTCTAGGTACAGCGTTTGCATCAATAGAGAACCTTTTCCTCAAAATAGACTTACTAAGTAATAACCCCATAGAATCTATCTATATAAAGATAAAGAGGCAATCGTGTCAGGAAGCGGGTTTTTCTTTGGCCAAAAGGTACTTCGAAAGCCCTTTTTTTCTAGTATTTACTAGAAAATTTGATCCTCTCTTTTTTTTTCTTTGCACAAATACCTCGACGCTTTCCAATCGTTAATACATAAAGCCCGATAAGCATGTCTTGGGTTGGTACGCAAATAGGATCCCCAATAGCGGGAGCTGCCAAAGGGAGTGGGGGTGCCATACGCAAAAAGGAAGCGACTCATAGAATGGCAGAGGCAAATAGAGCTCTTGCACATTTTCGTTAATGATCAAACCTTATTCCATGCTATTTCCATAAGATTCTTCTTTCTTATTCTTAAATAGAATTTATGGCTACACAAACCGTTGAAGATAGTTCTAAACCTAGGCCAAAACGAACTGGTGCAGGTAGTTTACTGAAACCCTTGAATTCGGAATATGGGAAAGTCGCCCTATAACGATCAACTAAAAAAAATCCTAGATGAAAACATAACAGAAAAGTTGGAAAAACTCTTTGCTTTGGATCTATTTATACTTTTCGAGTATATTGACAATTCCAAAAAACTGCTCAAGGATGAGATCAATTCGGAAGCGCTTTTTCTTATTCTAGCAGACGGAATTCCTTTGGTCTGTTCGATATTCTGGTGTCCTAGGCGTAGAGGAACCACACCAATCCATCCCGAATTTGGTGGTTAAACTCTACTGCGGTGACGATACTGTAGGGGAGGTCCTGCGGCAAAATAGCTCGATGCCAGATATGTCTTTTTGATTCCGTCGAAAATCTATTTTACGGTATAGGCGCTTATGACCTCCCCCTCTATGCCTTGCGGTAATGATTCCTCTGGAATTACGACGTAAGTTCAGAGCCAAGCCAACTACGCCAATAGCACTCATCCATAAACCGGTGACGGGTACAAATAGCAAAATTCCAACTGCTTTATTCATTTGGAAAAAATCAAAAAAGGATATATAGGGAATAGATAAATTCCACCCGCCCAAGTAATCCATTTTCATGGAATAATGAATTAAGGAAGAAAGGATATGAGTCTACCGCTTACAAGAAAAGATCTCATGATAGTCAATATGGGCCCTCAACACCCATCAATGCATGGTGTTCTTCGAGGCAAAATTGAGCAGTTTGCGAAGTCACTTGCCTTCAAAAAAAGAAGGCGCAAGGCCTCTCCCTACCCTGCAGAAAATAAAAATGAAACGAAAGGGACAGTCTACCTCTCCCTTCCCTTTAAAAAAAGTTTGCCCGAGCCAAAAAAATAAGTCGAAGATAGAAGAGCCCAGATTCCAAATGAAGAAATGGAAACTCGAAAAGGATCCTTCTGATTCTCAAAGAATGAGGGGCAAGGGGATTGATACCGAGAAAGATTTAATGAAATTATCCGAGCAGCTTGCAAATGGAGTCCTGAACTAGCCGCAGCTTGTGAAGTATGGAAGGCACTCGTGTTGTTCTATGTTGACACTAGGAAAAAAAATTGAAATCGAGGAGAGGCAATTGATATCATTTCATCCAGAAAGGTGAAACATTCCCTACCGAAACCATCAGGCTTGTTGTGAGAAGTTCTGGTTTGTGAGAAGCATATACCCAAACCTGCCCCAAATGGGACAAATAATTTACCACGGCATGTTGATGCCGCTCCATGATAGCATTCCAAGTTTCATGAATTTCAGACGAGTTTTGGATTTACTAGAATTTAAAAACAAGGTATCTCAATGTTTGCGGCAGAGTGACGGTGGCAGGGTGTTTGACATTCATTACCATTTCTTGCATGGGACCTAAGCATGCAACCAAGGACACAAATTTGAATTTCCAACCAATTTATATGCATTAGAGCATGTGCATGTAGTTCAAATTTGAATTGTGCACATAAATGCATTGAAAACTCAACTGATGCATAAAACTGTCCAAACGAACACCAAAAAATCCCAAAAATTGACACAACACTCCTGTTGTTCTATGGTGACACTAGGAAAAATATTGAAATCAAGAAGAGGCAATGGATATCGTTTCGTGCACAAAGGTGAAACATTCCTACCGAAACCGTCAGGCTTGTTGTGAGAAGCTTCGCTTTGTGAGAAGCATATCCCCAAACCTGCCCCAAATGGGACAAAAAATTTACCACGACATGTTGATGCCACACCATGACAGCATCCCAAGTTTCATGAATTTCAGATGAGCTTTGGATTTACTAGAATTTAAAAACAAGGTATCTCAATATTTGTTGTCGAGTGACGGTGGCAGGGTGTTTGACATTCATTCCCATTTCTTGCATTGGACCTAAGCATGCAACCAAGAACACGGATTTGAATTTTCAACCAATTTATATGCATTAGAGCATGTGCATGTAGTTCAAATTTGAATTATGCACATGAATGCATTCAAAACTCAGTTAATGCATAAAAATGTCCAAACAAACCCCGAAAAATCACAACAATTGACACAACACTCCTATTGTTCTACATTAACACAAGAAATTTTTTGAAAGCAATAAGAGGCAATGGATATCATTTCGTCCCCAAAGATGGGACGTTCCCTACTGAAACCATCATGATTGTTGTGAGAAGCATATACCCAAACCTGCTCCAAATGGGGAAAAAATTACCACGGCATGTTGATGCCGCTCCATGATAGCATGCCAAGTTTCATGAATTTCAGACGAGTTTTGGATTTACTAGAATTTAAAAACAAGGTATCTCAATGTTTGCAGCCGAGTGACAGTGGCAGGGTGTTTGATATTCATTCCCATTTCTTGCATGGGACCTAAGCATGCAACCAAGGACATAGATTTGAATTTTCAACCAATTTATATGCATTAGAGCATGTGCATGTAGTTCAAATTTTAATTATGCACATCAATGCATGAAAACCCAATTAATGCATAAAAATGTCCAAACGAACCCCAAAAAATCCCAAAAATTGACACAACACTCCTGTTGTTCTATGTTGATACTAGGAAAAAATTGAAATCGAGAAGAGGCGATGGATATCGTTTCGTGCAAAAAGGTGAAATGTTCCCTACCGAAACCATCAGGCTTGTTGTGAGAAGCTCTGGTTTGTGACAGGCGTATCCCCAAACTTGCCCCAAATGGGACAAAAAAATTTACCATGGCATCTTGATGCCGCTCCATGACAGCATGCCAAGTTTCATGAATTTTAGATGAGCTTTGGATTTACTAGAATTTAATGTGTAAAATGTTCAAACGAACCCTGAATAATTCCAATTCTTTTACGACACACATATTGTTGCATGTTCACTGCAGATAAAAGGTCTAGCAATTCAAACACTGTCAATTGCCGCTGTGACCCCATTATGTAATTCAAATCAAGATGAAAAATCAAGTAGATCCCACATAGTTTATTATCACCAACCATGTGAGATGCAGCACAAAATATCCTGGAGCACCGACACTGAGTTTTTCAAGGCTTGTCCTTTGCTACAAAAAGGATTGGGCCACCTTGATGAATTATACGTCTCCAACGTATCTATAATTTTTGATTGTTCCATGCTATTATCTTATCAACCTTGGATGTTTTATATGCCTTTATGTGCTATTTTATATGATTTTTCGGACTAACCTATTAACCTAGAGCCCAGTGCCAGTTTCTGTTTTTTCCTTGTTTTAGAGTATCGCAGAAAAGGAAAATCAAACGGAGTCCAATTGACCTGAAACTTCACAGAACTTATTTTTGGAAGGTAAGCAACCCGAGAGACTTGGAGTCCACATAAGGGAGCAACGAGGAAGCCATGAGGCAGGGGGTGCGCCCACCCCCCTGGGCGCGCCCTCCACCCTCGTGGGCCCTCGTGGCTCCCCTAACGTACTTCTTCCGCCTATATATATATATCCATATACCCTAAAACGATCGGGGAGTACAATAGATCGGGAGTTCCACCGCCAGAAGCCTCCGTAGCCACCGAAAACCAATCTAGACCCATTTCGGCACCCTGCCGGAGGGGGCAATCCTTCTCCGGTGGCCATCTTCATCATCCCGGTGCTCTCCATGACGAGGAGGGAGTAGTTCTCCCTCGGGGCTGAGGGTATGTACCAGTAGCTATGTGTTTGATCTCTCTCTCTCTCTCTCTCTCGTGTTCTTAAGGTGGCACGATCTTGATGTATCGCGAGCTTTGCTATTATAGTTGGATCTTATGATGTTTCTCCCCCTCTACTCTCTTGTAATGGATTGAGTTTTCCCTTTGAAGTTATCTTATCGGACTGAGTCTTCAAGGATTTGAGAACACTTGATGTATGTCTTGCGTGGGATACCTGTGGTGACAATGGGGTATTCTATTGATCGACTTGATGTATGTTTTGGTGATCAACTTGCGGGTTCCGCCCATGAACTTATGCATAGGGGTTGGCACTTGTTTTCGTCTTGACTCTCCGGTAGAAACTTTGGGGCACTCTTTGAGGTTCTATGTGTTGGTTGAATAGATGAATCTAAGATTGTGTGATGCCCACGGATACTTGAGGTGACTTTGGGGCACTCTTTGAGGTTCTATCGTATAATCATACCCACGGATACTTGAGGTGACATTGGAGTATCTAGGTAACATTAGGGTTTTGGTTGATTTGTGTCTTAAGGTGTTATTCTAGTACGAACTCTAGGGCTGTTTGTGACACTTATAGGAATAGCCCAACGGATTGATTGGAAAGAATAACTTTGAGGTGGTTTCGTACCCTACCATAATCTCTTCGTTTGTTCTCCGCTATTAGTGACTTTGGAGTGACTCTTTGTTGCATGTTGAGGGATAGTTATGTGATCCAATTATGTTATTATTGTTGAGAGGACTTGCACTAGTGAAAGTATGAACCCCGGGCCTTGTTTCAACGCATTGCAATACCGTTTACGCTCACTTTTATCATTAGTTACCTTGCTGTTTTTATATTTTCAGATTACAAAAACCTTTATCTACCATCCATATACCACTTGTATCACCATCTCTTCGCCGAACTAGTGTACCTATACAATTTACCATTGTATTGGGTGTGTTGGGGACACAAGAGACTCTTTGTTATTTGGTTGCAGGGTTGCTTGAGAGGGACCATCTTCATCCTACGCCCCCTACGGATTGATAAACCTTAGGTCATCCACTTGAGGGAAATTTGCTACTGTCCTACAAACCTCTGCACTTGGAGGCCCAACAATGTCTACAAGAAAAAGGTTGTGTAGTAGACATCAAGATCTTTTCTGGCATCGTTGCCGGGGAGGTGAGTGCTTGAAGGTATATCTTTATATCTTGCAATCGAGTCTTTTAGTTTCTTGTTTTATCACTAGTTTAGTTTATAAAAGAAAATTACAAAAAATGGAATTAAGTTTGCCTCATACGCTTCATCTTTTTAATATCTTTCGTGAGTGTGATGGAAAGGAAAATTGTCCCAAGGTGTTAGAAGAAGAATGCATTAAAACGTTTGGCACTAAATCTTTGAATGATAAGCATGATTGGAATGTTGTTAGTATGAACTCCTTGAATATCCATAGTGCTAATGATGATTGCACTAGTTATGATGAAAATGTCTCCTATAAACATGTCAATTTTTGTGGAGTACATTGGGTTTGGAAGTACACACCAAATAGGGAAGATAGATATTGCAAGAGGCATAAGTACTTAGAAACTGAATTGTTGCAATAAAGGCTAGATGATTGTGCTGAAAATTTAAATTTTCTTGGCCATACTTGTGGACTTTGCAATGAACAGGGTCATTTAGCTATCCGATGCAAATTGTTTCATGATCTAATCATGTCCAAAAATTGTGATGACTTGATTTCCCTTGCACATTATAATGAACTCAGTTTGCTTATGGGTTACGAAGAAATGAAATGTATAACTAACTATCTTCCAGAATTTGCCCGTTATAAACTTCTTGGATTTTATCTAGAGGAAATTTATATGTATTGTGCGGTGAATTGTATTGAAAATCCTTATATTGCCAACTACATAAAGAAAAGAAAACAAATAGAAGATGAAGAGAATACTAATGAAAGGGAAGAGACTTCCCAGTACCCTCCTATTATTTCTTATGATGAATCAGGTAATGAGGAAGAGCCTCCTATTCAACCAATCTCATTAATAAGGAGAGGATTGAACCCACACATGATGTGGTGAAGAAGAAGAAAAGAAAAAAGGAAGAGAGGTAAAAAGATATCTCCCCCAAATAATGTTGCTCCTATTACTATTGTGCGTCATGAAAATATAATTGTGGAAGATAATGATACTTCTTATGATCTTGAAAATCTTTTTGGCACTTGCTTGGAAGAATATGATAATTGCTATACTATTGGTGCTATCCATACTATTAATGATGAGAGTGATTATGCTTATGATATGAAAAGGCCCAAGCTTGGGGATGCTATGTTTGATGAAGATGATGTTTTTGAGAATATATTTTCTGCAATTAATGTTTGTCCCAATCTTGGGGATGCTACATTTAATGAAAATGATATTTTTAGTCTCCCAAGTTTTGATATGCAAATTTATAATGATGATAGCATGCCTCCTACTTATGATGATTATTGTGATGATACTTATGATATAAAAAGTAGTGATTATATTTTTAAAACTTGTCATGATTATGGTTACCCTTTTTCTGAACATTACTCTTTTAATGTGGAAACAATTTATAGTATTCGAGTTTCTTATGATACTCCCACTATTCCGAATGAGAAGAATCTTGCTTATGTGGAGAGTAATAAAAATTCTATGCTTATGCATCATGAAAATAATGATTTATGTGCTGGTTATATTGTTGAGTTCATTCATGATGCTACTGAAAATTATTATGTGGGAGGAATATATGCTTGTAGGAATTGCAATAATATCAAGTTTCCTCTCTATGTGCTTAAAGTTTTGAAGTTATGCTTGTTTCACCTTCCTGTGCAAGTTGATTCTTGTTTCCATAAGTTGTTTGCTAACAAAATCCCTATGAATAGGAAGTGGGTTAGACTTAAATGTGCTAGTCATATTCTTCATGATGCTCTCTTTATGTTTCAATTCTTATCCTTTATGTGAGCATCATTGAAATCATCATGCCTAGCTAGGGGCGTCAAAGGATAGCGCTTGTTGGGAGGCAACCCAACTTTATTTTTGTTCCTTGATTTTTGCACCTGTTTAGTAATAAATAATCCATCTAGCCTCTGTTTATATGTGGTTTTATGCTTTTAATTAGTGTTTGTGCCAAGTAGAACCTTTGGGAAGACTTGGGGAAAGTCTTTGCGATCATGCTGTAAAAAACAGAAACTTTAGCGCTCACGAGAATTGCTGCCAGTTTTTATTGGAGAGTGATATTGAGTTAATTATTTTTTCAGATGATTAATAGACAAATTACTCAGGTCCACCAATTTATTTGAGAATTTTATGAGTTCCAGAAGTATACGTTAGTTACAGATTACTACAGACTGTTCTGTTCTTGACAGATTCTGTTTTTCGTGTGTTGTTTGCTTATTTTGATGAATCTATGGCTAGTAAAATAGTTTATAAATCATATATAATTTGGAATACAGTAGGTTTAACACCAATATAAATAAATAATGAGTTCATTACAGTACCTTGAAGTGGTGTTTTTTCTTCTTTCGCTAACGGAGCTCTCGAGTTTTCTACTTTAAGTTTTGTGTTGTGAAGTTTTCAAGTTTTGGGTAAAGATTCGATGGACTATGAAATAAGGAGTGGCAAGAGCCTAAGCTTGGGGATGCCCAATGCACCCCAAGGTAATATTCAAGGACAACCAAGAGCCTAAGCTTGGGGATGCCCCAGAAGGCATCCCTCTTTCGTCATTCGTTCATCCGTAACTTTACTTGGAGCTATATTTTTATTCACCACATGATATGTGTTTTGCTTGGAGCGTCAATTTATTTTGTTAGGATTTGGTTACTGTTATTTATAACAATGTTTTTCATCTTTTATTTCAATAAAAGTGGCATTGATAGCCTTTACTATGCCTATTTTACAAGTCTTCATGTTGCTGTTTGAAAACAGAAAGTTTACCGCTGTTGCAATAATTCCCTAGAAAAGTCAGAATATGATAAAATGTTGAAACCTTTTGCATATTAATATATGATAAATTTACTACAGTGGGAATTTTCTTTCATAATTTTTGGAGTTAGGGAAGTATGGATCTTGCTGCACTCTTTACAGACTGTCCTGTTTAGGCAGATTGCTGTTATGTTTGCATTGATTGCATGTGTTTGCTTCTTTAATGATACTATTTGATGATAGGACTATTAAATATGCAGAGGAAGTTAGTATTCAATGTTGAATAATAATTTTAGTGATTTTCTACAGTAGAGTATGATAAGGTTTTTGGAATGACTTATACTAACTTATCTCACGAGTCCTTGTTGAGTTTTGTATGGATGAAGCTTTTGAGATTTAGGGAGACCGTGATATGAGAGGAACTAAGGAGACACAAAAGCTCAATCTTGGGGATGCCCAAGGCATCCCAAGATAATATTTCAAGAAGTCTCAAGCGTCTAAGCTTGGGGATACCCCGGTTGGCATCCCACCTTTCTTCTTCAACAACTATCGGTTAGTTTCGGTTGATCCTATGTTTTTGCTTCTTCACATGATGCTTGCCATTCTTAGAATGTCATTTTCTTTTGCTTTGCTTTATGTTTGAATAAAATACCAAGATCTGAAATTATTAAATGTTAGAGAGTCTTCACATAACTAAATAATTATTTAACTACTCATTGATCTTCACTTATATCTTTCGGAGTAGCTTGTTGTTGCTCTAGTGCTTCACTTACATCTTTTTAGAGCACGGCGGTGGTTTTATTTTATAGAAATAGATGAACTATCATGCTTTGCTTATATTATTTTGAGAGTCTTTAGAACAGCATGGTAATTTTCTTTGGTTATGAAACTAGTCCTAATATGATGGGCATCCAAGAGGGATATAATAAAAACTTTCATATAAGTGCATTGAATACTAAGAGAAGTTTGATACTTGATGATTGTTTTGAGATATGAAGATAGTGATATCAAAGTTGTGCTAGTTGGATAGTGATATCAAAGTTTGCAAGTCCCGTAGCATGCACGTATGGTAAACGTTGTGTATCAAATTTGAAACATGAGGTGTTATTTGATTGTCTTCCTTATGAGTGGCGGTCGGGGACGAGCGATGGTCTTTTCCTACCAATCTATCCACCTAGGAGCATGCGCGTAGTGCTTGGTTTTGGATGACTTGTAGATTTTTGCAATAAGTATATGAGTTCTTTATGACTAATGCTGAGTCCATGGATTATACACACTCTTACCCTTCCATCATTGCTAGCCTCTTCGGTACAGTGCATTGCCCTTTCTCACATCGAGAGTTGGTGCAAACTTCGCCAGTGCATCCAAACCCCGTGATATGATATGCTCTATCACACATAAACTTCCTTATATCTACCTCAAAACAGCCACCATACCTACCTATTATAGCATTTCCATAGCCATTTCGAGATATATTGCCATGCAACTTTCCACCGTTCCGTTTATTATGACACGCATCATCATTGTCATATTGCTTAGCATGATCATATAGTTGACATAGTATTTGTGGCAAAGCCATAATTCATAATTATTTCATACATGTCACTCTTGGTTCATTGCATATCCCGGTACACCGCCGGAGGCATTCATATAGAGTCATATCTTGTTCTAAGTATCGAGTTGTAATTCTTGAGTTGTAAGTAAATAGAAGTGTGATGATCATCATTCATAGAGCATTGCCCCCCCCAAAAGAAAGGCCAAATAAAAAGGAAAGGCCAAATAAAAAAGGGACAATGCTACTATCCTTTTTACACACTTGTGCTTCAAAGTAGCACCATGATCTTTATGATAGAGAGTCTCTTGTGTTGTCACTTTCATATACTAGTGGGAAATTTTCATTATATAACTTGGCTTGTATATTCCAACAATGGGCCTCCTCAAGTGCCCTAGGTCTTCGTGAGCAAGCAAGTTGGATGCACACCCACTTAGTTCTTTTGTTGAGCTTTCATACATTTATAGCTCTAGTGCATCCGTTGCATGGCAATCCCTACTCCTTGCATTGCCATAAATTGATGGGCATATCCCTAGCCCATTGATTAGTTGCGTCGATGTGAGACTTTATCCTTTTTGTCTTCTACACATAACCCCCTCATTATATTCTATTCCCCCATAGTGCTATGTCCATGGCTCGCGCTCATATATTGCGTGAAAGTTTATAGGTTTGATATTACTAAAGTATGAAACAATTGCTTGGCTTGTCATCGGGGTTGTGCATGATGAGAGCATTCTTGTGTGACGAAAATGGAGCATGACCAAACTATATGATTTTGTAGGGATGAACTTTCTTTGGCCATCTTATTTTGATAAGACATGATTGCTTAGTTAGTATGCTTGAAGTATTATTGTTTCTATGTCAATATTAAACTTTTGTCTTGAATCTTATGGATCTGAACATTTATGCCCAAATAAAGAAGAATTACTTAGAGAAATATGTTAGGTAGCATTCCACATCAAAAATTCTGTTTTTATCATTTACCTACCCGAGGATGAGCAGGAATTAAGTTTGGGGATGCTGATACGTCTCCAACGTATCTATAATTTTTTATTGTTCCACGCTATTATATTATCAACCTTGGATGTTTTATATGCCTTTATATGCTATTTTATATGATATTTGGGACTAACCTATTAACCTAGAGCCCAGTGCCAGTTTCTATTTTTTCCTTGTTTTAGAGTATCGCAGAAAAAGAAAATCAAACGGAGTCCAATTGACCTGAAACTTCACGGAACTTATTTTTGGAAGGAAAGCAACCCGGGAGACTTGGAGTCCACGTAAGGGAAGCAATGAGGAAGCCACGAGGCAGGGGGCGCGCCCACCCCCTGGGCGCGCCCTCCACCCTCGTGGGCCCCTCGTGGCTCCCCTAACGTACTTCTTCCGCCTATATTTATCCATATACCCTAAAACGATCGGGTGCACAATAGATCGGCAGTTCCGCCGCCAGAAGCCTCCGTAGCCACCGAAAACCAATCTAGACCCGTTCCGGCACCCTGCCGGAGGGGGCAATCCCTCTCCGGTGGCCATCTTCATCATCCTGGTGCTCTCCATGACGAGGAGGGAGTAGTTCTCCCTCGGGGCTTAGGGTATGTACCAGTAGCTATGTGTTTGATCTCTCTCTCTCTGTCTCTCGTGTTCTTGAGGTGGCACGATCTTGATGTATCGCGAGCTTTGCTATTATAGTTGGATCTTATGATGTTTCTCCCCCTCTACTCTCTTGTAATGGATTGAGTTTTCCCTTTGAAGTTATCTTATCAGATTGAGTCTTTAAGGATTTGAGAAAACTTGATGTATGTCTTGCGTGGGATACCTGTGGTGACAATGGGGTATTCTATTGATCCACTTGATGTATGTTTTGGTGATCAACTTGCGGGTTCCGCCCATGAACCTATGCATAGGGGTTGGCACATGTTTTCGTCTTGACTCTCCGGTAGAAACTTTGGGGCACTCTTTGAGGTTCTATGTGTTGGTTGAATAGATGAATCTGAGATTGTGTGATGCATATCATATAATCATACCCACGGATACTTGAGGTGACAATGGATTATCTAGGTGACATTAGGGTTTTGGTTGATTTGTGTCTTAAGGTGTTATTCTATTACGAACTCTAGGGCTGTTTGTGACACTTATAGGAATAGCCCAACGGATTGATTGGAAAGAATAACTTTGAGGTGGTTTCGTACCCTACCATAATCTCTTCTTTTGTTCTCCGCTATTAGTGACTTGGGAGTGACTCTTTGTTGCATGTTGAGGGATAGTTATGTGATCCAATTATGTTATTATTGTTGAGAGGACTTGCACTAGTGAAAGTATGAACCCTAGGCCTTGTTTCAACGCATTGCAATACCATTTATGCTCACTTTTATCATTAGTTACCTTGCTGTTTTTATATTTTCAGATTACAAAAACCTTTATCTACCATCCATATACCACTTGTATCACCATCTCTTCTCCGAACTAGTGCACCTATACCTCCTACGGATTGATAAACCTTAGGTCATCCACTTGAGGGAAATTTGCTACTGTCCTACAAACCTCTGCACTTGGAGGCCCAACAACGTCTACAAGAAGAAGGTTGTGTAGTAGACATCAATGCACCTCAGTTACACTTGTTACGTGTTACCCGTTACGAATTATCTTATCACCAAAATATCTGTTACCGATAATTTCAGTGCTTGCGGAGAACACCTTACTGAAAACTGCTTGTCATTTCCTTCTGCTCCTTGTTGGGTTCGACACTCTTACTTATCGAATGGACTAAGATAGATCCCCTATACTTGTGGGTCATCAAGACTCTTTTCTGGCACCTTTGCCGGGGAGTGAAGCGCCTTTCGTAAGGAAACATTTATATAGCATGCGGCGAACCATTGAGATTAAATGGATCTTCAAGAGGAAGACGGACACTGATAGTAGTGTTACTATCTACAAAGCTAGAATTGTCGCAAAAGGTTTTCGACAAGTTCAAGGTGTTGACTACGATGAGAGTTTCTCACTCGTATCTATGCTTAAGTCTGTCCGAATCATGTTAGCAATTGCCACATTTTATGAAATCTGGCAAATGGATAAACAAAACCACATTCCTTAACGGATTTATTAAAGAAGAGTTGTATATGATGCAACAAGAAAGTTTTGTCAATCCTAAAGGTGCTAACAAAATATGCAAGCTCCAGCGATCCATCTATGGACTGGTGTAAGCATCTCGGAGTTGGAATATACGCTTTGATAAGTTCATCAAAGCATATAGTTTTATACAGACTTGCGGTGAAGCCTGTATTTACAAGAAAGTGAGTGGGAGCACTACATCATTTCTGATAAGTATATGTGAATGACATATTGTTGATTGGAGATAATGTAGAATTATTCTGCAAAGCATAAAGGAGTGTTTGAAAGGAGTTTTTCAAAGAAAGACCTCAGTGAAGCTGCTTACATATTGAGCATCAAGATCTATAGAGATAGATCAAGACACTTGATAAGTTTTCCAATGAGTACATACCTTGACAAGATTTTGAAGTAGTTCAAAATGGAACTGTCAAAGAAAGAGTTCTTGCCTGTGTTACAAGGTGTGAAACTGAGTAAGACTCAAAGCCCGACGACGGCAGAAGATATAAAGAGAATGAAAGTCATTCCCTATGCCTTGGCCATAGGTTCTATAAAATATTCCATGCTGTGTACCAGATCTATTATATACCCTACACTTTTTTTGGCAAGGGAATACAATAGTGATCTAGGAGTAGATCATTGGACAGTGGTCAAAATTATCCTTAGTGGAATAAGGATATGTTTCTCGATTATGGAGGTGACAAAAAAGGGTTCGTCGTAAAGGGTTACGTCGATGCAAATTTTGACACTGATCCAGATGACTCTAAATCTCAATCTGGATACATATTGAAAGTGGGAGCAATTAGCTAGAGTAACTTCGTGCAGAGCATTGTTGACATAGAAATTTGCAAAATACTTACGGATCTGAATGTGGCAGACCCGTTGACTAAACTTCTCTCATAAGCAAAACATGATCACACCTTAATACTCTTTGGGTGTTAATCACATAGTGATGTGAACTAGAGTATTGACTCTAGTAAACCCTTTGGGTGTTGGTCACAAGTCGATGTGAACTATGGGTGTTAATCACATGGTGATGTGAACTATTGGTGTTAAATCACATGGATATGTGAACTAGATTATTAACTCTAGTGCAAGTGGGAGACTGAAGGAAATATGCCCTAGAGGCAATAATAAAGTTATTATTTATTTCCTTATAACATGATAAATGTTTATTATTCATGCTAGAATTGTATTAACCGGAAACATAATACATGTGTGAATACATAGACAAACAGAGTGTCACTAGTATGCCTCTACTTGACTAGCTCGTTGATCAAAGATGGTTATGTTTCCTAACCATAGACATGAGTTGTCATTTGATTAACGGGATCACATCATTAGGAGACTGATGTGATTGACTTGACCCATTCCGTTAGCTTAGCACTTGATCGTTTAGTTTGTTGATATTGCTTTCTTCATGACTTATACATGTTCCTATGACTATGAGATTATGCAACTTCCGTTTACCGGAGGAATACTTTGTGTGCCACCAAACGTCACAACGTAACTGGGTGATTATAAAGGTGCTCTATAGGTGTCCCCGAAGGCACTTGTTGGGTTGGTGTATTTCGAGATTAGGATTTGTCACTCCGATTGTCGGAGAGGTATCTCTGGGCCCTCTCGGTAATGCACATCACTTAAGCCTTGCAAGCATTGCAACTAATGAGTTAGTTGCGGGATGATGTATTACGGAACGAGTAAGGTAACGAGATTGAACTAGGTATTGAGATACCGACGATCGAATCTCGGGCAAGTAACGTACCGATGACAAAGGGAACAACGTACGTTGTTATGCGGTTTGACCGATAAAAGATATTCGTAGAATATGTGGGAGCCAATATGAGCATCCAGGTTCCACTATTGGTTATTGACCGGAGACGTGTCTCGGTCATGTCTACATAGTTCTCGAACCCGTAGGGTCCGCACGCTTAACGTTTCGATGACAGTTATATTATGAGTTTATATGTTTTGATGTACCGAAGGTTGTTAGGATCCTCGGATGTGATCACGGACATGACGAGGAGTCTTGAAATGGTCGAGACATGAATATTGATATATTGGAAGCCTATGTTTGGATATCGGAAGTGTTCCGGGTGAAATCGGGATTTTACCGGAGTATCGGGAGGTTACCGGAACCCCCCGGGGGCTTAATGGGCCTACATGGGCCTTAGTGGAAATAGAGGGCAGCAAGGGGAGTGTGGGGCGCGTCCCCCCAAGGCCCAAACCGAATTGGTTTAGGGCAAGGGGGGCGGCCCCCTCTTTCCTTCTCCCCCTCTCCCTTTCCTTCCCCCTCTCCTACTCCTACTAGGAATAGGAGGAGTCCTACTCCTAGTGGGAGCAGGACTCCCCCTTGGCGCGCCTCTCCCTGGACGGCCGCCTCCTCCCCTTGCTCCTTTATGTACGGGGGCAGGGGCACCCCATAGACACAACAATCGATCGTTCGATCTTTTAGCCATGTGCGGTGCCCCCCTCCACCATAGTCCACCTCGATAATAATGTAGCGGTGCTTAGGCGAAGCCCTGCGTCGGTAGAACATCATCATCATCACCACGTCGTCGTGCTGACGAAACTCTGCCTCAACACTCGGCTGGATCGGAGTTCGAGGGACGCCATCGGCTGAACGTGTGCTGAACTCGGAGGTGTCGTAGGTTCGGTACTTGATCGGTCGGATCATGAAGACGTACGACTACATCAACCGCATTGTGCTAACGCTTCCGCTTTCGGTCTACGAGGGTATGTGGACAACACTCTCCCCTCTAGTTGCTATGCATCACCATGATCTTGCGTGTGCGTAGGAATTTTTTTGAAATTACTACGTTCCCCAACAAGTTGTCCACGAGACACCAGGACGTGCCACCCCCCTCTAGTGTGCCCTAGTGGGTGGTGGGGCCCATGATGCCCTGCTGACCCTAATTCCGACGCTATAAAATCCTATTTTTCCAGAAAAAATGGGAGAGGAAGTTTCATCGCGTTTTAGGATATAGAGCCGCCGCCACTTCCTCTTCTTCGTCGGGAGGCCAGATTTGGATCCCGTTCGAGGCTCCGAAGACGGGGATCTTTGGTCTTCCTCATCATCAACCATCTGCCATCATCAATTCCATGATGCTCACCACCGGGAGTGAGTAATCCCTTCATAGGCTCGCTGGTCAGTGAGTAGTTGGATGAGATTCATCATGTATTCGAGTTAGTTTTGTTAAGGCGTGATCCCTAGTATCCACTATGTTCCGAGATTGATGTTGCTATGACTCTGCTATGCTTAATGCTTGTCACTAGGGCCCGAGTGCCATGATTTCAGATATGAACCATTTATGTTTTCATCATTATATCTATGTTCGTGATTCAATCTTGCAAGTCATATTCACCTATTACGTGTTATGATTGAGGGAGTCCTGGATTAGGGGGTGTTCGGATAGCCGGACTATACCTTCAGGCGGACTCCTGGACTATGAAGATACAAGATTAAAGACTCTGTCCCGTGTCCGGAAGGGACTTTCCTTGGCGTGGAAGGCAAGCTTGGCGATACGGATATGAAGATCTCCTACCGTTGTAACCGACTTTGTGTAACCCTAACCCTCTCCGGTGTCTATATAAACCGGAGGGTTTTAGTCCGTAGGACAACTTACACAACAACAATCATACCATAGGCTAGCTTCTAGGGTTTAGCCTCTTCGATCTCGTGGTAGATCTACTCTTGTACTACCCATATCATCAATATTAATCAAGCAGGATGTAGGGTTTTACCTCCATCGAGAGGGCCCGAACCTGGGTAAAACTTCGTGTCCCTTGCCTCCTGTTACCATCCGACCTAGACGCACAGTTCGGGACCCCCTATCTGAGATCCGCCGGTTTTGACACCGACATTGGTGCTTTCGTTGAGAGTTCCTCTATGTCGTCGCCGTCAGGCTCGATAGCTCCTACGATCATCAATAGCGATGCAGTCCAGGGTGAGACCTTCCTCCCCGGACAGATCTTCATCTTCGCCGGCTTCGCACTGCGGGCCAATTCACTTGGCCGTCTGGAGCAGATCGAAAGCTACGCCCCTGGCCGTCAGGTCAGATTTGGAAGTTTAAACTACACGGCTGACATCCGCGGGAACTTGATCTTCGACGGATTCAAGCCACTGCCGAGCACGCCGCACTGTCCCGACGAGCATGATCTAACTCTGCCGCCGAACAGTGCCCTGGAGGCCGCACCCGCATCAGCTTCGACCCTTAATTCGGAGCCAACTGCGCCGATCGAGGATGGGCGGTTGGACGCCACCTCGGGGGCTGCGATCCCCACGGCGATTGAGCCGAACACCAGCCCCGTACTCTGCAAGACTCGTGAATCCAAGGAGCCAGACTCCTCTCCGGACTCTGAACCCTCCGCGCCCCTGCCGATCGAATCCGATTGGGCGCCGATCATGGAGTTCACTGCCGCGGACATCTTTGAGCACTCGCCTTTCGGCGATATCCTGAATACACGGAAGTCTCTCTCTTTATCAGGAGAGCCCTGGCCGGACTACGGTCAGCAAGGTTGGGGTACAGACGATGAAGAAATTCAAAGCCCACCCACCACCCACTTTGTAGCCACTGTCGATGACTTAACCGACATGCTCGACTTCGACTCCGAAGACATCGACGGTATGGACGCCGATGAAGGAGATGATGAAGAACCAGCGCCTACCAGGCCCTGGAAAGCCACCTCGTCATATGACATTTACATGGTGGACACCCCAAAAGAAGGAGATGGCGATGGAACAACGGAGGATGACCCCTCCAAGAAATAGCCTAAGCGCCAGCGTCAGCAGCGCCGCTCAAAATCCCGCCAAAACAAATACGGTGATTCCATCACGGGAGATAATAATACTCCGGAAAGTGCCGAAGCCCCTCCAGCAAGATTTAGCATGGGAGGATGGAGAAACCAGCCCTCATGAGAGAGCGGCAGACAGAGAGATCAAGGACGATAATTATATGCCTCCCTCCGAAGACGAGGCAAGCCTCCACGACGACGAATTCGTTGTGCCAGAGGATCCCGTCGAGCAAGAGCGTTTTCAACGTAGGCTTATGGCCACGGCAAGAAGCCTCAAGAAAAAACAGCAACATCTTAGAGCTGATCAAGATTTGCTAGTCGACAGATGGACTGAAGTCCTTGCGGCCGAAGAGCATAAACTCGAGCGCCCCTCCAAGAGCTACCCAAAGCACAGGTTGCTACCCCAATTAGAGGAGGAAGCACTTGATGCGGCCGACCGGCCACCTCGTGGTCGCGACAGAGAGGCCTCTTGGCCCTCCACTCAAGCCGCACCCCGTACCAAGGCACGGGAATATGCGCCGGACTTACGAGATATGTTGGAGGACAAGGCAAGGCAAACAAGATCGATCTACGGATCGCGGGGGCGCCCCACGGCTCGAGATGGTAACCGTCACACTGGCCACAAATTCGGCAGGGCCGAACACAGTAGACAAAGCTCATTGGAGCTACGTCATGATATAGCCCAGTACAGAGGCGCCGCACACCCTCTATGCTTCACAGACGAAATAATGGATCATCAAATCCCCGAGGGTTTCAAACCCGTAAACATCGAATCATACGATGGCACAACAGATCCCGCGGTATGGATCGAGGATTATCTCCTTCATATCCACATGGCCCGCGGCGATGATTTCCACGCCATCAAATACCTCCCACTCAAGCTTAAAGGACCAACTCGGCATTGGCTTAACAGCTTGCCAACAGGATCAATCAGTTGTTGGGAGGACCTGGAAGCCGCATTCCTCGACAATTTCCAGGGCACTTATGTGCGACCCCCAGACGCCGATGACCTAAGTCACGTAATTCAGCAGCCAGAGGAATCGGCCAGGCAATTCTGGACACGGTTCCTAACAAAGAAAAATCAAATAGTCGACTATCCGGACGTTGAGGCCCTAGCAGCCTTCAAGCACAATATCCATGACGAGTGGCTGGCCCGGCACCTTGGACAGGAAAAGCCGAAATCTATGGCAGCACTCACGACACTCATGACCCGCTTTTGCGCGGGAGAAGATAGCTGGCTTGCTCGTAGCAACAATATGACCAAGAACCCTAGTAATTCGGACACCAGGGACAGTAGTGGCAGGTCACGTCACAACAAGCAGAAGCACCGCATTAACGGCGACAATGCTGAGGATACGACAGTTAATGCCAGATTCAGAGGCTCTAAATCCGGTCAGCGGAAAAAGGCATTCAAAAGGAATCCTAGGGGCCCGTCCAGTTTGGACCGAATACTCGACCGCTTGTGCCAGATACATGGCACCCCCGAAAAGTCGGCCAATCACACCAACAGGGATTGTTGGGTGTTCAAGCAGGCAGGCAAGTTAAACGCCAAAAATGAAGACAATGGGCTGCATAGTGATGACGACGAGGAGCCCCGGCCGCCGAACAACAGTGGACAGAAGGGTTTTCCCCCACAAGTGCGAACGGTGAACATGATATACGCAACCCACGTCCCCAAAAGGGAGCGGAAGCACGCGTTAAGGGACGTATACGCGGTAGAGCCAGTCGCCCCAAAGTTCAAC